>NC_089743.1:6387727-6522727 GCF_040412425.1 Macrobrachium rosenbergii
TATTTCTCATCTTAAGAGGACCGTGTAAAAAATATTCTATTTCATTCATGCACTGTTTATTCTCTTTCATGAAAAATAATTTGTATGATTACAAAAGGAGAATATTTACCAAACTAAATTTAGGTTCTTAATCATGAGCTATTTCTTTCCAATAACTTTTTCTTGAAGAGTGTACTGACAAAATTAATTATTGTACTACGCATTCTGAATCAAAACCAAACATCTCTGTAAATATATTCTAGGTGTTAATTTTATCCAAAGAGAGTACAATAGCAAATTAAAAAAAAATACCAAATTGTAGCTTCTGTACTACCTTACCTTTAGCAGTTAGCAGATCTAAGAAAGTATCAAATGGAGACAAACGATCAGCTGTTGGAAAAGCAGTCAGACCTGAAGATGATAAAAAAGGGTTTCATGACTTTTATTTTCTATAAAATTTGCAAATAAACCTAAAGATTCTCAATTCCTTGAGAATCAAAATATTACCATAACAACAATCTTTGTGAAAGTCAAAATTCTTTTAATATGCAAGAATTCATTGAATGAATGAACATTTTAGTACCAAGAGATAAAAACAAATCTTGATCTTTTTCAGATGCTTTATATTTCACCTTTATTCTGAAGATGTTGAGCATTAATCCTGCCAGACTGGGTAGGGGTGCGAGGTTGCCCTGGCCCTTCTCCAGCTAAAATAGATGCAGCATGTAATCTTGATCGCAGTATCAGAGACATAGGATGCTGCCAGTACTGTAATGCCCTTAGACTTCGAACAACTGGTACAGATGATACAATCTCTAGCTTTCGTTCCACATTCTTGGGCGAGTCATCCAAGTCTGAGAAAAATACAATATTTTAAAAATTACTGTTGTTTCTATTTCACTCAGCAATTTTCTGAACAGATAAAAATTTGTACTTCTCTGCAGTTGTTTTTATTATTTATACACTGTCCTTTTATTATCACTACTATTTTAGCATACCTGAGGACAAAGTATGAATTTCCAATCATCCTTAATTCATGCCACTGTGATGGCCAACTGGTACAATGCCATTTCAAAATATATCTAGTATAAATCACTGCAAGTTATTTAAGCAAATAACTGTTCCTTTTCATTTTTGATAGTTATGTTCCTAGACAATCTACATCCTGTGCAAATATAAATTTATGTAAATGAGTGTGCCATGATTAACCTAATCTACCACAAGCTAAGTTTAATGCACACTATATGTACAGAAAACTTAAATAGTTTAAATGTTTTGTTTCCATTATTGCACTTTTCACGATAACTCATGTTCATCAGTTAACAGGTGGTGCTGATTTTAATTCCTCTTGGCTCAATTTATAGCAATAACTTGCTACAATTAGCTGATATTCTTACAAGTGTCTTGGAAAAGAACATGTATAACTTGCTGAAAGGCACTACATCTCCCTGTCCCAGTATATCTTGCATATATTTTGTTCAAAAACATACTCGAGGATTATTGCTGGTTTTATTTCTTATCTTTTACCATATTATGTAAGCTGCAATTGTAATTTTGCAAAATAAAGAAAAAAAAATATATTAGAAAGAGCATGTGCAACCTGCTACACTTAGCTGATCTTCTTACAAGTGTCTTGGAAAAAGTTATGTATACCTTAGTTTAACCAGACCACTGAGCTGATTAACAGCTCTCCTAGGGCTGACCCAAAGGATTAGATTTATTTCATGTGGCTAAGAACCATTTGGTTACCTAGCAACAGGACCTACAGCTTATTGTGGAATCTGAACCACATTATAACAAGAGATGAATTTCTATCGCCAGAAATAAATTCCTCTAATTCTTCATTGGCCGGGCAGAAAATTGAGTGCGGGCCCAGCAGTGCTAGCCAAGAACGATACCAACCTGTCCAATGAGGAACTGTGGCTTGGAAAGGAGACCCCAGCAAGGTTGGGAATATCCACTTTCAACTTCCTGTGGTAGGTACAAAAAATTTTTGAGAATTTTTTTTATACCATGAGTATCTGCACGTCTTTGTCTTTCCGAATTTTTTTTTATACCATGAGTATCTGCATGTCTTCCTCTTTCCATTGATGTGTTTTCTTAAACTGGCAGACATTAGAACTTTACAGTGTTCTGGCATCAGAACTTCACAAAATATAAGGAATGCAGCGTATTCAACCTTCCTTTGAAAAAAAAAAGGCTAAGGGAATCAGTGAGAAATTAAGCTACAGTTCTGACTGTCAACTGGTGGTTATCCCACCATATCAAAGCTACATAAAAGGAAATTAAGTTATCTTATTTCTAGATAAAAATACACACTAAATGAGGATGAAAAGAATGGAAATTCTTGACCAGACAATAGAAAAAAAGATGAAACACCAGGAGGTAGTGCTTACTGCTACACACAGACAGATATTGACTGTGCTTGTTGCCTGAGAACTGAGGGTCCACCTGCACTTATGCAATTACAGCCGCTATTCACTTTACGTATTTACTTCAGAGGGACTAAACCAGATGGATACAAGACCACAAAATAGGCTAAGTTACTGATTTGCTGTGAACAGATACCATTCTAGAAACGGCATCAAAAAGTACCCAATGCTAGCAAGTTTTCTCTATACATGTAATTATTTCCAAAAATTATGGAATTTTTAAATATACAAGTAAGCCATTATCATTATCTTTGTTCTGGGTAAGGCCAGAGTCAGATAACAAACCCCAAGTTCAGTAAGAAGCTAAAAGAATGGAAAATTCTTATTGGAACATTATAAATCTCATAAAATACAAAGGTCAACACAGTTCCCATATATTTATACTCACCATAAATAATTTCTCTTAGTACGTCAACATTCAGCTGGAGAACACCTCTTCTGACATACTGCATAAAAACATGATGAGGTAAACATCTGTAAGCAAGATATGACAAGAAAGAGTTGTAGCCTTGTGGGAGTGGATAAGCCACAGCTTCAGTAGCAGAATGATAACGCTCTAGAAGAGTGAAGAGACGGTTAGCAACAGCTTCATCCAGCTGTTCTCTGAAACAAACAAACAGGACATCTAAGGAAATCTAAAGTTATTGCACAATTCTGTGACTTTCACACTCTCAGTTCTACATTTATGGTTAATTTCATGAGAGAAATTTGTTAAAAAGTGAAGCTGACTAAGATGAATATGAAGTACTACAGCAAATAAAATAATTCAATATATTTCATTACTTACATAAAAGTGAAGCCTTTTTCACCCTTTTCTGTAGGTATCAAGGTCTGTGATGAACAGAGAATTGAACATAATCGACGGGACACCTGAAATTTATAGATAGATTTTAAATTCTTCATAAAAATGCAACATATCAGCTGAATAATAAGATTTCTCTTAAGGATATAATTTCAAATAAATATATGAAAAAGATTTTAAATTCTTCATAAAAATGCAACATATCAGCTGAATAATATGATATCTCTTAAGGATATAATTTCAAATCAATATATTAAAAAAATATCATTATATACTGTCATTAAAAAAATCAGGATATGGTCAACCTTAAATATCTTTTAACCAACTGCCACTAGAGATGCCGTAACCTATGAAAGTGAGGCTGTAGTTAAAGTTTCAAAACTAACAGCTGCAAACAATCTTTTGCAGTGTTTTGTGATATTCTGATTAACTTACATCATTCCTTCAATATGCACTTTTCTGTCTGCTGGTATCTGATCTGAACTTCTACCTACTATAGAATGTGCAGTTTTGACAAATATATTAAATTCCAGATCCCTTACACCTGACCATAAGAATTTTTTGTGGTGATGAAACGTGTACATATATGATCTGACACAACAGTGAATATATTGATATATATATGTTCTCGAATGTGTCAAAACTATGCATCATTAGAAAGCTAACATAGCACAATAGTAATACCTCAAATTACGTTGTTTCCAGTTTCTGCATTTTCAATTTTACAGCGGTTTTTGTTGAAAATAACAGGGAAAAATAAAAATCAACTTACATTGGTTTATGCATCTACTCATACATATCAGTCAGCAAAAATTGCCAAAATGCCATAAAAATACAGAATTCTATGGTCCCAAATCACATTAGAAACAAAATTTTTTAAAATGTATAAATTACTGTAATAGTATACAGTAATGTAAAGTAGCATATGAAATCATTTAAAAGCTTATTCACAAAAATCAATATGGAAGTACCAAATCACATAAAAAAATGTTATATAGTTTAAATGTTTTAACAGCTATAAAACATTATACCTGTATAGTGCAAAGAATAAAACCGTTCAAAACCTACAAAATATAAAAAAATAATGTCATAATAAATGACAGTCAGCTATTATAGTTCCATGGCAGCACTAGTTCTTGACAGCAAATTCAAATGTATGCCTGCAAATGTGTTAATTGCAGTGTCTTGTTTCCACTTGATTTGTCTTCTAAAATTAGTCCCATGACTCCGATGGAAGTTCCTACCACTAGTGCTACTAAGTGTAATGTTATAATAACCACTATGGAAATGATGAAAAGATTGTTGCCATAGCTTGTTATGTTGGTCTGAGGGTAAAAAGATTGTTGCCATAGCTTGTTATGTTGGTCTGAGTAAGACAATGGTATCATCAATTGTTTATGAAATGACACAGATGTCAGAGATGATGCTCCAGGGATGAAGACCTCTATCATCGAAAAAAAATTCTTCCTGTCTGAATGCCAGATTCATGAGCATATTCCCTAAAGCCAGCTACTGATTGAAGAGAGAGCGTTGTCTCTGTTTGTAGACCTCAAGGAATTTCCTGAGGATTTAGACAAAAAACTAAAGAAAACTTCCAGATGGTTAATGCAGCTGAAGCGGAACATAATCTTCAAAACATCAGGATCCGAAGCAAAAGTGCATTAACTGACAAGCTAGCAGTGTCCAAATTCCCTGCCATGCTGACATTAATGAGCAGCAGCAGTTTCTTCCAAAACAAATATTTATTGTGGAAGAAAATACCGCTGTTCATTTGTATCCAAAGAAGAGTGGTTGCAAAAGACCATTTGACCCTTCAGTTGGGTGGCAGTTATACTGGTGACTGGTTTATCATGAAGAGAATCCATGTTATATGGATGTCCAATCCCAAGACTTGAGTGACCATCATTATTTTTACAAGCTTTTATTTAACTTGATTTCTGTGTCTGTCTGTCTGCTTGGGTCAAAACTTTTAACTCAATTTTCGACCTGTTCCTTCGTCCGATGGACTTGAAATTTTGCATGGTTACTCAATCCTGGTGACAATGCAACCTTACATAATCAGTAGGTCAGCAGTGCTCTCTAGCGAACCTACAGTGACCTCTCCCAGTACCTTAGGATTTGTATGAAGTGAATAACTCTTAGGATTTTTCATACCTTCTTTGACCCAATAGAATAAGTTAAGTATTCGCCAATTATTTTAATTTTATTTTCCAGTCTGCATTTATTGAAATGCAAACACTTGTAATTATATAGCAAGGAAAATATGAAAAAATAAATGACAAAGTAGCATCACGTTTTTCTGTAAAACTATACTGTACAAAACAGCTGGGGACGAGACTTCACAGACTGTTAAACTGGCTGGGATGTGTGTTGCCTACATGAAATCTTGTTTTTTAAATATTTTTATGGTGATTAGAGATGAAACATCAACAGTGATAAAATATTCTGTTGTGTACTGTTATAATATGTATGATAATCATGGTCAACTAAACTTGTAATGAAATATGTACAATAAATCAGACAAAGGAAAAAATATGGCAACAATATCTCCATCATCCGTAGTGAAATTCTGGAATTGTTTATTTTTGTGTTTTTTTTGTTATGGTACAGTAACTGATATTATTTTCATTAAAAGGATATGTACTGTACAGTACAGTACTGATATACAACAGAGAGAGAGAGAGAGAGAAGATTATGTCGTCACAGAAAAATTTTTTGCTATGAGAATGACGGCACATGAATTTTTTAATAAATTTATTGCAGATGGTGAGGACTAACTACAAAATGACGTAAACCAAGAACTTACTGTAGTATAAATAATTTTTTTATCATAAATACGCTTGTACTGTACGTAATCATGAAAATACTAACATGACGCACAAACAAAGCATTCTCTTTGGAGATTGTGTCCCGTCATTCTAAACTACCCATGTATTTTAGATATGCTGCATACAGTAGTACTATCCTAAAATACATACCTGTACAGTAAATATTTCACAATCATCTGACAACACAGGAAAATTTTCTTTCATAGTACGGCAAATGTGAAGCCCAGTGCATTGTAGTATGCATGGCGATGATACTGCGCAGTTACTGAGGCCAAAAAATATACGTGTCTGAATGACGGGACAAACTGCTGTAGTGTATGGAAAAGAGGCAGCAAAGCCACATTGAGGTAGAAAGATGAGAATACAGCATATAGGAAAGTATGGGAGGCAGTGTGATTGATTTTACCAATTACCTTTATTTCTTTTGTGTTGAAGAGAAAAAACTGAAGGTATCTCCAATGCACGAGAGCAGTATTCAAATTTGGAATGGATAAGGCCAGTATAAAGCTGTAGTAAAGGGAGATAGAGGAAATTTAGTGAGATAAAGACAAATGACCTTGTTACTTTAAGAGCCTGTTCTGTAATTTTAAGTACAGTATGTGAATATTGATGAGAGAGAAGCTGTACTCCACTTCTGAGGGAGTAGAAAAACTTATATTTGAAATCAGACAGAAAAATACGTTGAGACATGGCACTAACATTCAAAAAGTTAACACCTGTCAAGCCACCATATTTGCTCTGAGATCAGCAACCCTTACAGTGCTAAGTAATATGACTGCTTCTGATCTACCGCCAAGCCTGGAATTGGACACCCTGCGTTTATTCACACTGATTCATAAGAAATTTTACCTCTGAAGAAAAGTCTATCACTTCCTTCAGGGATACACTGTACTCTCCATCCTAGATTTATGTTCCTGATTATGAATGCACATGGATCGTGAATTATCAGGCCTGGGCTAAAACTGGGCATACACTCTAGCCATCACAGTAGTCTTTGCATCTAAAAGAAAACCTCTTCCATAATTCATCAACAGCAAGTTATTCACAGTAAAAACAACACATTTCATTGTTCCTACCTGAAGTTGTGCGCAGACATATTTACTGGCGACCGCATGCACTCGCATTGGAGATTCATGTGGAAAATGCTTTAAACAGTACATACTCAGTTCTCTTAAAGTCTGGAAAGAAATGTCTCAAGTAGTATAATTGGACCAATGAGTTAAAAAACAAGATTCAAATATATATCTATATATTTTCACTTCGTAATTTGTACCAAGCAAAAAATTTTGCATCCATTTCTGTCATTTCTGCTAACATACCATATTTGATGGCATATAAGACTGCCCCATCCCCTTCTCAGAAAGGAATATTAAGAACAAAAAAATTGTTACATATATATATACAGTGGTTTGTTTGTGCTGGGGATGCGCCCCACATAGGCCATCTGGGATGTTTATAAAACCCATCTAAAAACACTTAGAACTGCACATATTGATAGCTTAAACACAGAAAACCCTGTAAAAAGTTCCTTTATACATGAATATTTTAATAGTTTTATCACAAAAGTGCATTTATTCATGAAAATTATATGAAAATACAGTAACAGTGAATAAATGTGAAAAATACAGAATATGCAGAATTTTTTAAACTTGTCTAATGATGGCTAGATATGTTAATAGAGAAACCTTATGCCAATGCGTGAGTCAAATAACATTGACAAATGAATACAGGGGTTCACTGTATATATATATATATATATATTTATATATATATATATATATATATATATATATATATATATATATATATATATATATATAAATAATATAACATATATATATATATATATATATATATAATATATATATATATATATATATATATATATATATATATATATATATATATATATATATATATATATATATATAACAAGTGTGGCAGAAAAAACTTGGACAAAGCAATGACAAGGATAGCAGGAGAAATATTTTTAATAATAATTCTTCTGTAATTTGCAAGAGAAAACAAAAGCAGCTTCGGTGTAGCAGAAAGCATTTTATAACACCATTCTGATGGCAAGGAATTTATGAGCGTTTAAATTTGCAAACAAAATGAAAATAAAAAACTGAAGTAATATATGAAATTATAAAAAAAAATCTGTATTAGAGTTAAATTTTCAGCAGTTTAATTAAAAACAAGTTATGTACATAATTGTGTTTTTGTTATGTAAAGTCAATGAATAAGCCTAGCCAAGGCTAGCCTGCCTGTGTATAAGTACAAGTACGCAACACATTACGTATACTATGCATTTACAGTGCTCCCACCCTCTTTCTCAGATACAGTATTACTGACATTTATTTAATGCAGTACAGTGCTATGTACTAGCATTACATATATTTTTCAGTCTGTGTATGTGTACACATACACTTATGCATCCTGTCAAGGTAAACTACACACTTTACTGTACTTTTGCTGACCTTTCCAAACAGTTCCTCTCTCTCTCTCTGTTATTCTCTCTCTCTCTCTCTCTCTTCCCTTTTCTCTCTCTCTCTCTGGAAAGATTTTTGACAGAGAGAGAGAGAGAGAGAGAGAGATGCCTCTTAAGTGCATTACTGTGAGTAGTTTTAACGTGTTCGTCTACCATCTGATACATGTGTGTGAGTGAGTGTGTATGTATGTATGTATGTGTATATACGTATCGATGCAAGAATTTCAGCACTTTTCATGCTACCATCAGAGTTAGGTAACCACAGGCTGATGTTTTGTTTAAGATGCTAGGAACTATTTAATTAATAATGAATGACAAAATGACAGTTCAGGATTTATGTATGGCATTTTAGGATTTCTCTCATGCAAGGGAAAATTCCAATTTAATCGGCAATAACTGAAGGTTGCAGGTTACAAGGGATTTTACTATAAGTACATCACCTTTGCACAGAGAAGCCTGGTGTATATTTTGAGCTATTTTTTGGGAAAGAGGCAGTCTTATATGACATCCAATACAGTACTTGATCTCTTTCAAAGAACAAATTCAAGCTGTAGGATGAAGTGACAAGAAATGACTTGTATATTCATGATGGAATTTCATCAAATCTGATGAACTACATACCACTCAAAATGCTGAATTGACATTTTGTGTAAAGATACAATTAAATGATATGGTTTTTCATACCACTGAGAGAAGGTGCTCCAGTTTTGAGGATGTTGTGTTTTCTGCTTCATTGAAGGGGAGAGGGTCAAACATGAGATGAGCTAAAGTAATACCCAAGGAAGTGATGGTGAGACCACCAACAAGAGGACTTGCAGGAGACACAGGAGTGCTACCTCTAGACAGAGCTTCAGGCTGTTGAATAAAGAACAAAATTGATAAAGAAACAATGTGCAGTACTCAAAATACAGGTTAAATTCAATGAATACTCCAGTTGTAGAAGAAGTAACTCCACATTTACCACATGATTACGTCTACAGTATACTGTATAGCCTTTAACTGTTATTTCCCTGGATTAATTTCTCGGAACTTGTCGAAAACCATGATTTCACAAACACATAATGACCCCAATTTACTAACAAGTTAGCTTCCAGTTGGTTTGCATTTCCTTTGTAACCCAGCTGTAGGCCATAAAGATCATTATGTTTTCTATGTTTAAATTCTCAATACTCATATAACAGTTGTGTAGTATACTGTCAAGAGCATTTAACTAAATGTAGTGATAAGTACATTTCACTAACGCTCTAAATTGTGACCTCTTCAACCAATTTATGCAATGTGGTAAGTAGAGTGAATTTTAAAGTAACAAAATTATGAACAAATGCTGGACTTGGAAACCCAAATGATTGCATTTCAAAAGATTCATAGGCCAAAATTTCCTAAGTAGGAGGATTTTCAGTTACTTATAAATAATCTAACCAGTAAAACTGAGTTGGGTTTTAAATCATTTGACCTTTTCATCTTTCTCACTAATTCAACCAACCATCTATATAAAATCATTAATATTTCTTGTACACTTTGGCCTGGCCAAAAGAATTGCATACATTCCAACATGACCCTTGGTATAAATGGAAATATCACATAAATATTAACTTCTTATGGGATAAATACGGATAATGTATTAATGTATGCTCTAAATAGCTGTCATCCATTTACTGGCCCAAATCACATTTTTTGCCATAAATATAACTGAATACTCCTCTTCCACATGGAATAGCTAACAAAACATGAAATGCAATAACAGAAATAAGAAAAAATTATACAAAACATAAAAATATTGAAAATGTGCCATAATCCCCGTACAGTAATCAGTATCCACTTCCCTTATTCTTATAAGGCTAATCAACCTCATAGCCATTTTTCAACAATTCTGAAGCAAATTTAGCAGACATGTACACTAACATTCATGGACCATTGCCACGTAAAATAAGTCTAATCCTGATGTCACATTGTTGCTGAGGAACTGCCTTTTCATGGGGATGGGCAAATGAATATAGGCAAACAAATGAGACTTGTAACAAGATAAATCAGATGGGAAAAGACTAATGAATTAGGTAATGAAGAGAAAGAACGGTTAAAAACTGACAGTCCTGCTGTGAGGAAACAAGCTGAGGAATTCTGGAGAGAGCAAGTACAGTAACAGCATTGCAGACTTACAAAAAGTGAGAAAGGTTACTGATGGGTACCTGAGGTTCCAAATGGTGTATCCTATGTAAGATTACCATTTTTCTATGTTATACAAAAGGATATTGAGTTCAGGGACAATTATAGACTATGAAAGTGGGCATATTAATGAAGGATGAGGTTATGATGAAATATTCTACTGGTAGTATTTAATAATTTGGGCACAGTAAAATATGAATCTTAACTTCAAAAAGTGATGATTTTTACCAGTTGCGTAAGGGTGCAAAATTTAGAATAACTCTCTCTCTTTTGCCTTTATTTCTCTTCTAATGGATTCACTTAAAATAACAGCAACCACAGATGACAAGTCACTTTTTAGCTTGCCCAATACCTTTTCAATTAAACTTACATATATTTCTTGAACTTAAGAGCAATCACATTACCACAAGCGTTGTGTTTAGGGCCAAGAATGATGAAAATACTGTATTAGATGCTAATTGTGAAAAACTATTTGTGAAAAAGACATAACAGAAACACATGAAAAAAGAGAAAAAACAAACACTACCTAATAAAGGGATTTTGACAAAGGAAAAATCTATTTCTGAGGAAGGTCCCGTGTCACCCGGTGAAATTCCATTACAGCACGAATTTCTAGGTATAACCTTGCTAGATATACCAGAGAAAAAGAGCTTTCAGGAAAGCTGGGGTTACTACCCCCAGTCGAGCGTCTTCTAGGAAGACGTCGGTATAAGGAGGGGTGAGTGAATACCACTACCACGGAAACCTACTCGAAAGATCTCTCCCTATCAAAACCCCGGAACAGAGCGGTGAGCCGTTACAGCCCCCACACCAAACACCCGCCAGGACGGCGACACCAGCGCCACCTACCTCATTCCATGCTAGCACTAACCCCAGACTTGGCATGTGCAAGAGGGGGAGAGTACTAGGTGATTCAGGGAGGGTCACCGGGTGACATGGGACCTTCCTCAGAAATAGATTTTTCCTTTGTCAAAATCCCTTTTCTGAGTCCAGTCCCGTGTCAGCGGTGAAATCGTGATAGAGAATCATGCCAAGGCTGCAACTACCAGGAAAAGAAATGGGGGTAATCTGAAGAAAAGGCAAAAGTTTACCAAAATAATTTTAATTAAGCAATCTCTTCCGTGTAGCAAGAATATTAAGACTAAGGCATACTAAATCTAAGGCACATCAAAAAACTTAATACTATGAAACGTGGGGAGGTCCCCGGCACGACGGAGAAGAGGCCCCAAAAACCTTAAAATTACTTAAGCAAGGTGAAACATGAAAAGCGCACAAAATAACTGCAAATATAACCTTAATACTATACACGTAAACTTAGTCTAAACACGTAAGAGACAAAATCAATGAGCATTAACATATACATATATCTGGGGTACGTGGAGCCAAATAAAAACTGTCCAGTACCCCATAAGAAAAACAATCATGGCATGTCAGATTACACTTTTTCCATCAACAGGTACAAGAAACGTCAATATGAGGAGCCAGGCAGTGAGGTATAATCAACCAGGAGAATAAGCAGAAAAGCAAATGAGGCAGGCGGGCGGGGGGGAAAGGAAAGGACAAGGATATGATTAATTAAGGTGGGGAGATGACACTTCCCACAGCTATGGTAGAAAATTTCAGGGCTTCGAGCGATTTTAAATAGTGGCGTTTAAACACTAGAGGTGATTTCCAACCCGTAAATTTAGATAACTCCGAAAAGTCCATATTATGAAAGTAATTAATGGAAGTAGCAACTGCTCGAATATCATGAACCTTGGGAACTGAATCTGGGTTGGCCTGTTTAATGAAATATAGAATTTGTTGTCTTATAGCATTTAGTGAAAGAGTACCACCTTTCTCCCTGATAAAAAGAGGACCCGACTTACTCTGTGGAGTTCTTAAAAGGTAAGATTTAAGTGTATAAACTGGACATAAAGACTGGTCTTGAGGAAGGGCACCACCTTCCAAGGAGACCACCTGTCCTGTGGGTCTTCGTTCTTAGCTAAAAATCTAGGGTCAGGGGAAAGGAGGACCTCTCCAGACGGGAGGAAGTTCACATAATTATCACCTCTAGTGAGAGCCGACAGCTCTGAGATTCTAGCACCTGAAGCCAAGCTAATCAAAAATAAAGTCTTCCTTAACAGATCCTGATAAGAGCAATGAAAGTTATCCATCTCTGATGCTAACTTGAGGACGTCATTGAGAAACCACGTAACAGACTGTGGGCGTGATACTGGTCTCAGACGAGCGCATGCTCTGGGGATAGATGAAAAGTAGGAATCTGTAAGGTCGATTTTAAAGCCGTAAAGAAATACTTTCTTTAATGCTGATTTGATTGTGGTAATAGTGGCCGGAGCAAGGCCTTTCTCAAACAATGATCTAAAGAAGGAAACTCCTAAATTAGCTGTCATGATTTTGGCTTCAGATGCTTTTAGGAAGGAGGCTAATTTTTGACTGCTGAGTCATACTGTCTAATAGTAGAATCTCTTTTATCTGATTCTAAAAACAGAGTGTTGACAGGGTCAATGTTTGCTCCTTTTGGGCTGCGAATTTTATAAAGTCCATAAAACTAGGGCATTCTGAATTCTTGAGGAAGCTGACACAGTCTTGGTTTGTACTGTCTGAGTCAGAATGGGCTTGGGAATCCGAAGACTCCGTAATCCCAGTTCCTGAAGAAGAGGGAACCAATTGCTCTTCGGCCAATAGGGGCTACTAGGGCTAATTGACCTTTGAATGTCCTGAGTTTGTGTAAAACTTTCAGCAGTAAATTTATTGGGGGAAAAGATAAATCTTCTCCCAATTGTTCCAATCTACTGTCATTGCGTCTATGGCGAACGCCTGAGGGTCCAGGTTGGGGCCACATAACAGGGGAGCTTGAAGTTGCTCTCCGTTGCGAACAGATCCACTTGGAGGCCCGGAACCCGGCGGCAAATCCATTTGAAAGATTCCCGTCCAGGGACCACTCCGTCTCCAACGGAGCAAGTCCTGGACAGGGAATCCGCCACCACGTTCCGCACCCCGCTAGGTGGGTGGCTGACAGGTGCCAGCCGTGCTTGTTCGCCAGGAGAAGATAGCAACCATTACTTGGTTTACTCGGCCTGATTTGGAGCCGCCCCTGTTGATGCAATGAACTACCACTGCGCTGTCCAATACCAACCTGATATGAATCCGGTTGGGGCGGATTTTCTTCAGAGTTAGAAAGACCGCCATAGCTTCCAGGGTATTTATATGGAACTGCTGAAACATTGTGGACCACGTTCCTTGTACTTTTTGTTTTGGTGAATATCCCCCCAGCCGGTTTAGGGAAGCGTCTGTGTGAACAACTAGTGCCGGAGGGGAAATTGAAGCGGAACTGTATTGGACAGGCCTCTGACCGAGGTCCAAGGTCGCAATCTTGTCTTTAAGATTTGAGGAATGGAGAGACCTTGTCTCTGAGCTTGACATTGGCTCGACTCCGCCACACTCTGTTTATGTCTTTTAATTTCGCTTTTAATAGCAGGTCTGTCACTGAGGCAAACTGAAGAGATCCAAGGACCCTTTCTTGGGACCGGCGGGATGCTGATGGATTTTTGAGGAATCTCCTGGTGAGAGATGCTATCTCTTTCCTCTTGGGAGGCGGAAGGGACAGCGTGTGAGATGACAGATCCCACTGGAGACCCAACCACTGAAACAGGGACTCCGAGTCAGGCGGGACTTCTCTCTGTTCAGTTGAAAACCTAAGCGACTCCAGGAAATTGATGACTATGGGCGTAGCTTTCTGACACTCCGGAACTGTTGGTGCCCAAATTATCCAATCGTCCAAATATGCTGCTAGGGATATCCCTTGGAGACGGAGTTGTTGTACTACCGTGTCCGCCAGCTTTGTGAATATCCTGGGCGCAATGTTCAGACCGAAGGGCATGACCCTGAAGGAGTAGGCCTGATTCCCGAGTCTGAAACCGAGGAACTGAGAGAAGTTCCACGCCAACCGGGACGTGATAATAAGCGTCTGAAAGATCGATAGAGGTGGTGACGGCTCCACGCCGAAGTAGAGTCCGTACTTGAGCTACCGTAAGCATCATGCGAAATTTGTCGCATTTTATGTAGAGATTTAGACGCGACAGATCCAGGATCACTCTTTGCTGATCGGAGTCTTTTTTGGGAACAGTGAATAACCTGCCTTGAAACTTTAGGTGCCTTACTTTCTTTATTGCTCGTTTGTTGAGCAATTCTGTCACATAATCCTTTAGGATTGATGTGGGTGGCTGGTAAAACCTGGTTAGAGGAGGAGGGTTTTGATCCAGCTCCATCCTAGTCCTTTGGACACAATGCTGTGTGCCCAAGGGCTGAAGGTCCATTGGTCCCTGAACCAAAACAGGCGACCGCCTACCTGTGTTCTCTCAGTGGGAGGGAGCGGGTTTATTCCCCCTACCACGTCCAGGTCTTCCCCTTGGGGTGGTGTTGGGCTTCCCTCTATGAGGGGCTTTGCCTCTTCCTCCCCTTGCAACCCTATTAAGGCCGTGAAAGTAACCACGGCCCTCATATGTGGGGTTGTATGCTGGTGAGCCACATAGGAGGGTGCAGCTGGTTGGACCAGCACATACTGTTGGGGGTGAGCCTTGGAAGTAGAAGGCTGCGCCACTGCCGAGACCGGGACGGCTTGGACTACCGCCTGATGGTGGGGCCTCTTATGCCTCCTGAAGCGTTTACCTCCTCTCGATTGGGGCGGCCGATTCTGGGGTCTTACGTTTATAGGCTGGGAAATGCCCCAGCGAGAGCGAAGACTCTGGTTGGCCCGTGTAGCCTCGGCCATAACATTGTGACCTCCTCTTCAGGGAAGAGGTTAGGTCCCCAGATCGAGCTTTTCACGAGCTTGTTAGGCTCGTGGCGGATAGTCGCATCGGCAAAGATGAACTTCCTACATTCCAGTCTGGCCATGATAAATTCAAATAAGTCAGACTGGAAGCCTGCCAGCAAGGATTTAGCCAAAACTTGGAAGAAAGGCTCATCCGAGCAGGAGACGGCAGTAGCTTCAGTAAGGCATACGGAGTTCAAGGACCGGGCTAACTTAACCCGAGCATCAAACTCCGCTTTCAAAAGAGCTTCCGGCAGCTTGGGGAGCTGCTCACTGAACTGCGTGGAAGCGCAGAAGGGGTCCAGCTTCCCGACCGTGAAAGTGGACGGGGCTTCTAACCAGAACTCATTACTTCCTGGGAATACCAGGGAAGTAGGGTCTGTCTCCCTTAGCTGTGGTAATGGATTACCATCAAAGCACGCTCGGGCCGTAGCCAGGGCGACTTTGTCAAGCAGGTGGGTAGGTTGTCTCCCAGGGCAAACATAGTAAAGTTGCCCTTGAAAGGAGTCAACCGTGTTGTCTGCCTGCCACTCCGTCCAGAGTGCGCAGAAGAGCCGACTGAGCTTGGTCCCTAGGGACGATGACAGTCTCCCTAGGAACCTTGTCTGACCGAATCCAAGCTTCCTCCGTAAGCCTCACGAAGCCTGGGTAAGGGGGCAGGAGATCGGGGGAAGAACTCCAATTCCTCCAACCGTCTCGTGCCAAGACCATCAAGTGTCAGTTTGCCATCATGTTGGATGGCCCGGAGTGCAAATCGCCAAGGGTTACCGACATCGAAGCGGCGGGAGGTCCGCAGTGTCGGGATAACATACTGTGGTTCGGCTGGGGTGGGTGAGCCATTCCCGCCAGTATGTTATCATGACTGGCCAACTTTCTCGGAGATTTTGTTAAATCTCGAATCTAGGTCCTCCGTAAAAACGTTTATAGAGTTGATTGGCAAAGGGCCATTCGTCGAAAGCAGGTTGGCGAGGAGGGCTTGGTTTTGCAGCCCTCTTACCGCGCCTTTGCTGGAGGAACCAGACTTGCTCCCGGAGGCTACAGGTCCTGAAACCTTAGCCTTCGCGGGGAAGGGCGATGCCTTCTTGGAAGTCGAGGACTTGTAGCCCTTCGCCTTCCATGAAGTCTTCAACTTCAACTTGGGGATAGCAGACGGAGCTCTATCACCCAAGGAGGAAGACTTCACAAAACCTGCGAAAGAAGATATGGATGAAGCAGGGGAGTCAAATAAAGGGGGGCCCGCCCCAACAACCTCACTTACCTCACCACTTACCACCTGGTCCTGCTCTATGTTCATTGGTTCCAGGTTGAGATCCCATGGCGTGCGGCACGTCCTCCGAGACCTCAGCGTAGAGGATATCCACTTCAGGGTGGCTGGGTCTCATCCCGGATTTGCTGGATGATAGGGGTGGCAAGGTCTTCAGGCACTGCGGCCGCCACCCGTGCGCGGGGGTAAAGCAAGTCCCTCAACCTGGCGCCGGGCGTAGGGCTTCCCCGACGGAACGTTCTGCCAAACCCAGCCACCCAGGCCGGAGGGATTCCAAGGCAGACTTCTTGGAAGCTTTTCATCCGCCTGTAAGAAAGCCAACAATTAGCTAAGGACGAAAACCATTCCGGGAACCTCATAAACAATATACCATATATAATATGAGGAGCATAAAGCAGGAGTAATGTAAAGACTGTTACTTACCGACTCATCCTGGACAGTTGTGCAGAGAGCGAAGCAAACCTCACAACCATCAGGGTGCCAAGACAACCAGGTCATCCAGTCGGACCGCACAACCAGCGTGGGTCCGGCAAACTACGTGACCCACAAGGGTTGTTGGAGGAGGCGGTGCACCCCGGCTCCTCACAGCGAACAGTCTGTAAGTAGAAAAGTACATGAACCTCCCACCCTAAGCAAACTAAAGCTGGCGAGGCCGGGAAACTCAACTGCAACCGGAATACTCCGGCGGAGAAGAACTCCCTAATCATAAACTGGGCCAATAAGCTCTAAATTACACAGAGTGGAAGGTAAAGGTTTTCCAGACCCCGGAGTACTCCGGGAATCTGAAAAGAGACCAGGAACTAACCATAAGGGCTGCCAGTAAAATAACCCATCTGAGGACCCCGGGTATAGGACCGGACTCACTTATATAATATATATAATGAATTAAGGAGAGTACTCCTGTAGATAAACAGACTTATCTAAAACAAAAACAAAAATAATAACAGTAATAAGTGATGGTAAGAACTCAAGAGGACGGAAGGATCCGCTCCTCTATAAAATGAACAACCTTCGCCCTTACTTCCAGCCGGAGAAACAAGACGGGTAAAATGCTCAGTATGTTCATAACATAGGTTGAAGCAATATTGTTACCGTATCAACGTAACCCGACGGGGAGACGAAAGAAATGGATAGTGACTCGAACACGTTCGAGTAAACAAACCACCAACCCCAATACAGCGATGCTAGGGACGATATGGGAGGGAGCGAATCTCTCAACCAACAGGAGAAGTCCCTGAACTCGGAGAAAACGCCATCTAGCGTCACCCGCACGAGTAGAGCAAGGCTGGAGAGGAGGAGGGGGGGGGGGGGAAGGAGGAGGAGTAGGCTACCAGGAAGGAACAGGAGACGGGGAGAAGCTCACCCGCTCAACTGCACCATACCTCCCAGACAATGAATCTTGGAAGGGTAGTATAACTGGAAGCAACGCAGCCTCAAGCCCGACTTCTACCTAGGCGAAGCCTAATATGGACCTAACCTTAATATAGGCTAGGAAAAAGGAGGGCAGAAGGGGAGGAGGAAGCAACAGGGAGAGAAATTTTGTGCTGAGAACCAACCAGGATCGAGAATGGCGGGCAAGGGGCGACTAGCCTAGAGGAAACACATCCAAAGAACTCGATTCCCCCCAAATGGAGGAAGAGAACTAAGGGGCTCACTCTGCCCACCGAAAAACGATCCCGGAGGAAACCGCAACAAAACTCCCTCAACCTGAACTCCCCACCCAGGGCAAGGGGATGGAAGCAATCAAGCCTACTCCACAAAATAACCATCACTCATAAAAACTAAAATGTGCTCAACAGAGAGCGTAGCCTACCACGGGGAAGCGGTTAGATCTGAGGCTGCCGCCAGCACCCGAGGTAAACCACCCAATAAAATAATAAAAATAAAACTAAAACTAAAAGAGAGCACCATCTTCAAGCAAAAATTAATTAGCCTAGTAAGACCAAAAATAACAGGAACCCAACCTGGAGGGGGGGAACCTAGACGGGGCATCACTCCCACAAAGGCCCGTAGGCCAATGAACGTAATTCATAAGGGGGGCCACCCGCAAGGAACCACCAGGAAGGGAACCAAGGGGGCAAAACTATCTATAACGACGGGGAGACAACTCCAACTGAAAAGAACAGAAGGGTCGCGCTGGTCGACATGGCTGGCGGGGGACGCGTGGCGACATAATAAGATCTCAATATTTATGAAAATACGAGACCGTAACAGCCAAAAAAATAGAACAAAACCCCACAAGAAGATGGTACTTAACTTGGAAATGGTAAAGCTGCTCACGCCATCGCAGAAAGCAGAAAATTCCAAAATAATGGAGACGAGCACACAAAAAAACAGCGATTTCACGTGCTAGAAAATGGAATGAGGTAGGTGGCGCTGGTGTCGCCCGTCCTGGCGGGTGTTTGGTGTGGGGCTGTAATGGCTCACCGCTCTGTTCGGGGTTTTGATAGGAGAGATCTTCAGAAAGTAGGTTTCCGTGGTAGTGGTATTCACTCACCCCTCCTTATACCGGCGTCTTCCTAGAAGATTTCTCGACTGGGGTAGTAACCCCAGCTTTCCTGAAAGCTCTTTTTCTCTGGTATATCTAGCAAGGTTATACCTAGAAATTCGTGCTGTAATGGAATTTCACCGGCTGACACGGGACTGGACTCAGAAAAGAATCTTATATAGGTATATGCATGCTGCCTGGAGGCTAAATGAAATCTAGGTAGGCTTCTATTCTTGGCCTCATGGGTAACAATACACTTGTTACAATACTTTTTATGCAAATGCATGATTATGAACTAGCAAATGCTAAAGAAAATCTTTATATGAAAAATTTATTTTTCATTTATCCTTACTGTCCGTAAAAAAAAAAAAAAAAGATATGAAAATCTCAGTGCTTCTTATTCAACATTGGATATGCACATTAAACATGGAAAGAGACAAGGTGTACAGAATAGGAATTCAAATAACAGACCACAAAATGTTGCAGGAGTTCAATTAATAGTAAAGTAGCCTATAAAAAAATAAGCGGAAAAAGTTAAATAAAATTTCATACCTTGTATGAGTCTAAAGAAACCATCAGCTTGTCAACAACATCAGTAAGACTAAAGCGATTGTGATGCCTGCGGCTAGTGTGCTCCCAAAGCTTTGTCCAAGTGTCTGAAAGTGATCTCACAACCCGTTCTCGCGGTGACAGAAGCATAATGCATGCATTTTCTAGGAAGCAGTAGGATATTCTAACATTTTCTTCAACGGGTGATTCCTGTAAAAATAAAAAACTTTGAAGTAATTTGTATTTTTCATCGGTTTACAAACCAGAAAATTTTAAGTGGTGAACATCTTTCATGCATAGTTGAATGGTTGAACAAATGTAGTTATAAGAGTTATACAGATAGCCTGGGTCTTTTGCCTCAGGGATTTAATGGTGTGGTGGAGGTGGGATATACAATAAAAGGGTCTGCTAAGTATACCAGGGAAAAACACAATTTACTTTTAAAAAACTTATTTGCTCATTTGGGAAAACAAACCGATACCTCTTAAGTGGAGACTTACTCTTTAGGTGGGAGGTTATCCCAAAAGTGGGTGTAGTAACATTTAATCAAGAAGAAAATGTTCTTGGGTTTGAGAAATGTCCATGAAAAACATTCTTCTCAAGAACCCCCTACATACACGGTCAGAAGGAGGCTAGAAAAGTAAAGCCCTAGGCTGTAACCCATAAAAGTTAGGGAAAGCACTTTCGAAGAGCCATGGCACTTCTCATAGGGAATGGCAGCATACACTAACTATCCCTAAGTAATGGGATCTGGAAAGCAAAAGAATCCAAATTGAACAATACAAAATAGAGTTTGGGAAAGCTCTGTCATGTCACCTGCCCCCTTGTAGAGAGGGACGACCGAAGGAGACGTATTCTAGACTGACTAGAACTGCTTGCTTGCTGTGTAATTACCTTTATCTCAACTGATGTTCAGCATGTACTCCAACCTAATTGGTGCTCCAAGAGGTACAAGGGGAGGAAGGAAGCGATCCATACACACCACACCCATACTTCCAAAGAAAAACTAGGTGTACAGCACATACTCAGACAAGATACTTCTCTGTCCAAAAGGAGCTAGATTGATTACATAACCTGTTGAGCAGCCACCACAGGTCCTAAGGAGAAGGTGTCCAAAGACTTGTAAGCAACATCACTCAGACAGAATGAGGTAAAGGTGATCTGTCCATGTCAGACAGCCTCTCTCATTACAAGGGAAACAGAGAAGTTCTTAAGGAAAGCAGGGGACAGGGCCATGCCCTTGACTTTGTGAGCTCTTAAATGAGACTGGAGAAGGCACATTTGAAGATACTCTATACATTGCCTGAATGATCTAATGAAGCCAGAAGATAATGTTCTTGGATCTCTCCTTATTATGTCAGCCAGTACTAATGAGGTCTTCTACATTCCTGTCTTAGTGTATGAGTACTTTTCAAGCTCGGACATGGCATAGAAGCATCTTATATAGGTTGCCCCCAATGAAATCCCAAAGGGAAGGAACCAAGGAACCAAGCTCTGAGTATTGAACAACTTACGAAATAACATGCAATTCTCCCATTCTTTTCACTAAGCCATAACCAAGAGAAAAACAGTCTTCAGAGTTTAATCCTTGCCTGAAGCCAATGGCAGCGGCTCATAAGGAGACTTAGTCAGACTTCCTACTGCCAGAGAGACATCCCATTCCAGAGGTTGAAGCTCTGTAGCAGGAAAAGACTGTTCAAAATTTCTCATCAGCGTGGACATTCCAATAAAGTAAAAACATCCAATCCCTTTAGTTTAAACACTTGTGACAAAGCTGAATGATAGCCTTTCACTGCAGAGACTATAAGAGACTTGTCTTGGTGAAGACAGATAAGGAAATATCCTATCTGATAAGGAGAGGCTCTGACTGGAAAGGTACTCTTTCTACGACACTAATCATAGAGAATGACCCACTTCCCTTGACAGGCAGTAGTAGAAGGCCTACACCAGTGTCCTGACATTTCCTGCATAGCCATGCAAGAAAAACCACTCTCTTGATGCACTGTGACCTCCACACTTGAAGTGAAGGGAGTGAACTGACCAATGGTACCTTTGAAGGTGGGGTTAACAAAGAAGAGTGGGACATATGGGTAGCTCCCTTGGAGTCTATTAGTAGGGACAGCAAATCTGCATACCATACTGCCTGCAACCACAGGGTTGCCACGAGAGTTATTCGTAGGTTTGGAGTGATAAAAACTTGGTTGATTGTTCTTTAAAGAAGACTGAAAGGCAGAAATGCTTACACATCCAAACAGTCCCAGAGTTATTGGAATGCATCTTCCATTACCACCCAAGGATCTGGAATTGGAGAGCAAATGACTGGAAGTTTCTTGTTCAGCCTGGTCACAAACAGAGTAGAGGAGGACCCCATATCTTAAACAGTTTTTTTGCTACTTGTGGTTGCAGATACCACTCTGTACTAAGCATCTGACCCTAGCATATTTCTGTTGCCTGGGATATACCTGGCTGACAGCATTACTGAATGGAGAACTGCCCACCCTTGGATCTACACAACTTGATGGCAAAGAGCTTCAGATATTGTTCCCTTACTTAATGACAAAGGCCACTACCATGGTGCTGTCACTCATCAACAGCACAGAGTGATTCATTATTTTGTCTTGCACAATTAACCATGCAGCTAACATCTCCAAAATATTGATGTGTAAGGCAACTAGTTCCACCATCCACAACACTGCGATGAACACCCCTTTCAGGTGAGTCACACACCCCATCTCTGAAGCGTCTGAGAATAAGAACATATTTGGAGGAGAGGAAAACAGGAGAACCCCTTTCTGGAAATCTTTGTCATTTAGCCACTATCAAAGATTTTTCCTGACCTCCCAGTTCAGTGGAACAAGATGTTAAGGACAATGAAGGTGAACTGACCAAAATTGTTTCAGTTGTCAATGGAAAGACTTTAGGTGACAGCAATCATGAGGAACAAATTTATCTTGAGACAGTCAATGACTGAGAGTAGAACGAGCTACTTGCTGCTGTTGAGACAGGAATTTGTTTGTTAATTCCTTGAACTTGACTATCCAGGAGCCTGCTGAAAAGGCTTTCATCCTCACTGAGTCCAGGAGAATACCCAGGTACGTTTTCTGTTATTTGGGAAAGAGGTCAAATTTCATCCAATTTACTACAATGACTAGTATCTTGCAAAGATCCAGAACATGATGCTTGTCCGGAATTAAATGTTGTATTGACATGGCTAGGATTGACCAATCATTGAGGTACTGCCACAGATAAATACCTCTCAGATGGGCCCATGCCCAAACTAAATTTAACACTCTTGTGACAACTTGGGAAGCTGTAGACAGTCTGCATCAGAGAGCCTTGACCTGAAGGACTGTCTATATAAAATGCAAATATTTTTTAGTCTTGGTGAATGCGTATCCGAAAGTATGCATCCTAAAGATCTATTGAAAATGTGAAGTCTCCCTTTCTGACTGAAGCTAACATGGAATGGGGGTTTTCCATCTTAAAATGATTCTGTTGGACATACTTGTTCAAGAAAGACAGATTGATTACCAGTCTCCATAATCTGGTCACTTTCTCTACTGGAATAATTGACTATAAAAGTCTGGAGATGGCTGGTTTACCACCTATGCAGCTCTGCCAAGGTGAGGCTTTTCTGGGAAATTTGGATGGTAAAAAGGGAATTGAAATGGACTGTTTGAAAAATGGACACATCAGTTCTTGATTGGTATCCTGTAACCCTCTCAGAGAATAGGCACCACCAAGGGCTCTTCTACCTATTCCTGCCACTAGGTCCATGCTTGAGAAAGGCAACTCCTACTCATGGCAGTGGAGATGGGGGATTGCCTATCTCAACAGGTGTTTTCTCACTTCTTGATGTTTCCTCCTCTCCTAGGTGGGGCTGCAACAAGAGGGTAAAAGGGCTGAGGAGGCTGAAAGGACAGGGAAGCTGTATCCCTTTTCTTAGATGCAGATGCTTTCATAGTCTGTCTTGGCTGCTGATAAACAGGTTTCTTTGCAGTACCAGAGGAGGAAGATCACACTGAAATTAATGATCTAGTCCCCAAGGACTTATCCAGAGGTTTAAAAGAAACACCCCTGCTGAGGATAGTGTCCCTAGAATTCGCTATTCTTAACTCAGAATGTCATGTCAATACATTTCCTAGGAAAGAGAAGTGAGGAACCGACTGAGTTATTTCTAAGAGCAAGTGTGCTGTCATTTGATACTTGCTTGAAAAAAAAAGACAGAACTTTATCTTTCCTACAAAGAATGGTATCAGTACACTGATTCAAACACTGATGAGCTAGAAATGTTGGCAAGACAAAACCAAACAGGCTGTTTGGTTCACTGACAGCATGGAATGAGCATGTGCATACGTACATACCCTACGCACTCGATTGTGTTCATCTTTTGGTTTGAAAAATAAAAAATGAGAAAATACAGCAAAAATATAAACGTGAATACTGAAGCATAAAATATACATAAAAAAAGTAAAGGAGCGTGTGTGTGTCACTATACTTGAGCTTCAATCTGAGCATGCCTTTTATTGTTCTCTCACAGCCATCCATGGTTTTATGACCATTAATGTATCTTTACACAGCAATATCCTTATCAGTTGTTACCATATTGTATTACCATACATACATAAGATAAAATGTGTACGTGTGAACTATAGACCTAGGCTAGCTTAGGTGTTACACTTAAAGTCTCTATTTGCAATTGTCAAAAGGGCTATTACAGCTTGTCTCTATTTGCAATTGTCAAAAGGGCTATTACAGCTTTATATAAGATAAAGGTAATGGTAATGAAACTGTTATTTGACTTACAGAATCCATTTATAAGTTATTGTTTTATTATATCATCACCATAATATGTATAAAAAAATGATCGTCCTGCCATTTGTAATGTTTACGTTCTCAGAATCAGCTGACTGAGCCTACTAGTGAAAGAATTAAGAAAATAATTAATGGAATTATTATTTTTATTTTAGTACATAAATGTAAAATGGGTATACAGACACCAGCCAACTTATGGACATTCATCTTACAAACATACAGAGATACAAACAAATGGGATTGCAAAGTAAAATTGTGTTCAGAGCACTCCCCAGTGCCACCCATTAGTTTAAATTTTTTCTGACTGCCCAATCTATAAAATACAGTACTGTATGTGCAGTGAATTGTTTTGCAGGATGAAAAAACATGCAATACTGTATTGACTTTATATCCTACTGTTCTTAAAAAGGCATGCAGAGTACAATAAACAACTTAAGAACAATTCAGCATTTGAATGGTCATCTGGAACATTACTTGTTCATAAGTGGTGTGGTGTCTGTATAAAGGTAAACTAACATACTTTGTGTTAAAGTAAAATCCCTTGAAATCACAAAACAGCTGTTTCCCAATTTATTTGTTTACAGATGTAAACATACCTCAGTTGTTGTTTCCTTTCTCTCTCTCTCTCTCTCTCTATATATATATATACATACATATATACACACACACACACACACACACACACACACACATATATATATATATATATATATATATATATATATATATATATATATATATATATATATATATGTCAGTACTATACATATCCTTTAATGAAATATGAATTACTGTATCATAAATATGAAAACACGAACCTAAAGATACGTTAGGAAGTTCATGACACCACTGGATGAGCGCGTACATATATACGTGTGTGTGTGTAATATATATATATATATATATATATATATATATATATATATATATATATATATATATATATATATATATATATATAAAAGAGAGAGAGAGAGATAAAAACTGAGATATGTTTACATTAAAGCCTAATCCAGCAACACAAACACTCCAACATTATTTTGTTTATATTTTATGCTACACTATTCTCATTTATATTTTTACTGTATTTTCTCATTTTTTAAAATTTTTACAAACCAAAAGATAACACAATCATGTATGTAGGGTACATGAGTATGCACACCCTCATTCCATGCCATCTGTGGACTTGCTACAGCCTCTTCAGTTTTGTCTTGCCTACGTATGAAATTCACATTTTAAATATTCTTCCGGTGATTACAGATGAAATATCAAAAGTAATAAAATATTCTCTTTTGTACGTTACGATACATGTGATAATCATACTCAGAGCCAACTAACTTGTAATGAACTACAGTACAGTAAATAAAGCGAAGGAAAATTAATGGCAACACGTATGTACATATGCACGCACTTCCTAGAGTTTGTTTCGGTTCGTGTTTTTATGTTTATGATAGCGTAAAATTCATATTTCATTAAAGGATATGTACCATACTGATATATATATATATAAATATATAGCAATTTAGTGCGAGGAGAAGGACACTTCTTTATTCCTTTCTAGGTGCTTTATTTAGCTGCTGACGTTTCAAGACGTTCAGTCCCATTTTCAAAGCTATATAATAAAAAGAAACATATATTAAAAAACAGACTCGGAATAACATAACATAAAATTATAACATAAAAGTATCAGTATGTTAAAAGGAAGAGTGTTTATTTACCAAGTGGTGCTGAAGGCACAGACCGAGTGACAGTCCGGGTCAGGTTCAGCTTCGACGTGAACTCACGAGAGGTATAGAGGTGTTGAGGTGGTCTGAGTATTTAGTTGGGGACAAGTTGTTTAATGAAAAGTGATTCTAAAATTGCTAGTTGTTGGTCGTTAGGAGTTCGGCCTATGATTTTAAAATCTTTGTAGTTAATATCGGCTTTGCATTTCTTTGCATGTTCACGTATGCAAGAGAATTCTGGGTTAGATAATTTAACACCCGTTCTGTAACTCACGCCTCGATGAGAATCAATCTCACTTTTAACAACCTGCGGGTGGAGCGACATATTTCCCCAGGTTACATCTGGGGCAATTAAATAGGTAAATGACTCTCGAGGTCATCAAAGGAAGAAGACTCTCTTTGTGTTTGAATAAGGACCTAATTGTCAATGGATTAGAAGGTATTAGCTTTAGGTCAATTGCTGGTAAAAACTGTTTATTATCTGCCGTAATTCTCGATAGAAATTTTCATCATGGATGAGCGGGGAAAATACTGATGCGTATAGTCGTAATTTAGGTACGGTTGGTATTTCACATTTTGGATGGAAAATATTATTTAGAAATTTGTAGAGATGTTTATGAAACAGTTTGGATGGAAAGCAGTTGTCAATAAAGTACTGGTGGAGGTAGAGGATTTCGTTATGGAAATTGTTCCAGTCGGATGTTATACTGAAAGCCCTGTGGAAGAGGGTAGATAAAGAATTCAGTTTAAAATTATAAAAACAATGACTATAAAAATTAGAACCCAGGCCAGTAAAAGTTTTCTTTCTAAAAACCGTAGTATTAAAATGATCATCGTGTCTAAAAACCATTACATCTAGGAAAGGAAGTTTGTTTTTCATTTTCGTACTCAGTCGTAAACTTAATATTTGTATGCATATTGTTAGCATATTCGAGAAATTTATCAGCTTGATCTTTATTTCTAAACAGCAAAAGGTATCGTCGACATATCTACTGTAGAAAAGAGGATGGTAAGCCAATGGGCATTCATCCAGCATGCGCTCCTCCAGGAGCACATGAAAATGTTGGCGAAGGTAGGACCCAGAGGGCATCCCATCGCCATACCATCGACCTGAATGTAGGCTTTACCATTAAAAAACGAAAGCTGTGTCCAGCACAGCAAGCTCCAGCAGTTTTTAAAATCCGTGATATTAAAATTGTTAAAAATGGTATCTGGGTTGGTAAAAATCCGGCTCAGAATAATCTCAATTGTTTCTTCAACAGGTACGTTAGTAAAGAGTGATTCTACATCCATACTGACCATAAATAAATCTGAGTCCTGAGGTAAAATCCTTTCTTTAAAATTATCTGAATTCTTACAACTATAGGTGTTGGTGGTTAAGGGTGCTAAAAAGTGGGACAAGGAATTTAGCAAGCTTATAATTAGGAGTGTCATAGGATGTGAGGATGGGTCTCATTGGTACACCTTCTTTGTGAATTTTTGGTAGTCCATACATCACGCCATATGAAGCACCAGTACTATACAAAAGAATCATAGGTATTTTCACTAATGATGTTCCGATCTTTCAAACACTTAAAAACCGGTTTATGCGATCTTCAACTCTAAAAATAGCAGGATATTGAGGGTCACCGGTCTGTTTAAATTTTGTTTCGTCTTCTAAAATACTTTCCATTTTCTGTATATATTCGAGTTTATTTAGAATTACGGTACCTTTTCCCTTATCTGGTTTAGTTATTGTCAGTTCCTCATGTTTACTAAGTTCTTTGAGAATGTTTAGGTCCCTTTTAGAGAAGAACGGGGTCCATCTGGTAGTTAGGTTATTATAAGTTTTCTGGGCTAACCCTTGTATTTGAGTGCGAAATTTAGGCACATCAGTATCGAGGCGGAGATTACGTAGTCTGTTAAATAATGATTCTAGAGAGCCAAAAAACTGATTATATGAAGGTTTAAAACATGGAAGGCCAAAGTCCAAACCTAGTGAGAGTAGGAATTCCTCTCTTCTTGATAGTTTATAATTAGACAGATTAAATACAGTTCTATTGTTTTGGAAAATAGGGATAGAAATACCTAGTTTTCTCAGTTTTCTCTCGTGAGTACGTCGGACGATTGATACATATTCGGCTATACATTTATTGAACAAGAATTTGAAAACAACACGATCAATAATAGACAGATTATCAACAGTATTCGTAAACAGGCTGTTGGCTAGCTCAGTTAGTTTGGCAACGTTTTTATTCTTATAGTTGATCTCCATATCTAGCAGTTTTCTAGTGGCTTCATGGTAAAATAGGGTTTGATACAATGAAGATTTATATACTTTAAATTTAACAAAATTCGGGATGATATCATTGAGGCGACAGTATTGTAAAAATTCCAAGTCAAGTTCAGCTTTTCGAAGTCGTCTCGTGGTTTTTTCAAGTTTTCTACAGGTGGTAGAAGCTCAGTACCATATCGTCCTCGAATCAATGAGTGGAAGCTGTTGAGCCCCAAGTCTCACTCGAAGCAGGAAGAAGAGCGAAGACGGCGAAGAGCAGCCATGACAAACGGTCCAGCAAGGGGGAGGGGCCGCCAAAATTCAGGCCCACATCTTTCCAATGGTACAGCTGAAGTTGAGGTGGGTTCTATCAATCCAGCAAACAGCAATTTAGTGCGAGGAGAAGGACACTTCTTTTATTCCTTTCTAGGTGCTTTATTTAGCTGCTGGCGTTTCAAGACGTTCAGTCCCATTTTCAAAGCTATATAATAAAAGAAACATATATTAAAAAACAGACTCGGAATAACATAACATAAAATTATAACATAAAAGTATCAGTATGTTAAAAGGAAGAGTGTTTATTTAAGTGGTGCTGAAGGCACAGATTGTGACAGTCGGGTCAGGTTCAGCTTACGTGAACTCACGAGAGAGGTATAGAGGTGTTGAGGTGGTCTGAGTATTTAGTTGGGGACAAGTTGTTTTAATAAAAAGTGATTCTAAAATTGCTAGTTGTTGGTCGTTGGGAGTTCGGCCTATGATTTTAAAATCTTTGTAGTTAATATCGGCTTTGCATTTCTTTTGCATGTTCACGTATGCAAGAGAATTCTGGGTTAGATAATTTAACACCCGTTCTGTAACTCACGCCTCGATGAGAATCCAATCTCACTTTTAACAACCTGCGGGTGGATCCGACATATTTCCCAGGTTACATCTGGGGCAATTAAATAGGTAAATGACTCCCGAGGTCATCAAAGGAAGAAGACTCTCTTTGTGTTTGAATAAAGGACCCTAATTGTCAATGGATTAGAAGGTATTAGTTTTTACCAGCAATTGACCTCCAAAGCTAATACCTTCTAATCCATTGACAATTAGGTCCTTATTCAAACACAAAGAGTCTTCTTCCCTTTGATGACCTCGGGAGTCATTTACCTATTTAATTGCCCCAGATGTAACCTGGGGAAATATGTCGCTCCACCCGCAGGTTGTTAAAAGTGAGATTGATTCTCATTTGAGGCGTGAGTTACAGAACGGGTGTTAAATTATCTAACCCAGAATTCTTTGCATACGTGAACATGCAAAGAAATGCAAAGCCGATATTAACTACAAAGATTTTAAAATCATAGGCCGAACTCCCAACGACCAACAACTAGCAATTTTAGAATCACTTTTTATTAAAACAACTTGTCCCCAACTAAATACTCAGACCACCTCAACACCTCTATACCTCTCGTGAGTTCACGTCGAAGCTGAACCTGACCCGGACTGTCACTCGGTCTGTGCCTTCAGCACCACTTGGTAAATAAACACTCTTCCTTTTTTAACATACTGATACTTTTATGTTATAATTTTATGTTATGTTATTCCGAGTCTGTTTTTTAATATATGTTTCTTTTATTATATAGCTTTGAAAATGGGACTGAACGTCTTGAAACGTCAGTAAATAAAGCACCTAGAAAGGAATAAAGAAGTGTCCTTCTCCTCGCACTAAATTGCTGTTTGCTGGATTGATAGAACCCACCTCAACTTTATAAATATATATATATATATATATATATATATATATATATATATATATATATATATATATATATATATATATATATATATATATATATATACAGGTATTCCCTACTTATGATGGGGTTAGGTTCAAAAACCCATCGTTTTGTTGAAAAAATCGTAACTCGAATATGGCCTAGCCTACACTAGGGTAATCAGTACCATCTATACATATATGGTAGCCTAGCCTACACTACACAGTATACTTTATACATATATGGTATAGTAATCATTAGTGTCAGCTAATTCTGCAGGTTCACTGCAGATCGACATGATAAGTCAGTATAAAGAGAAATTGAATAACAAACAAGGCCTAGCCTGCACTCTCGTATATCATATACGGTAGCCTAGCCTACATTATATTGTATTCTATTTTCACCTAACCATATTATACAAACATCAAAATAACGAATATGCATCTTTTCCCTGGATCTTTTAAAAAGTTATGCTCTACTACACTGTATCCAATCGTAAATATTCTTATACTGCTTTTGCATTATAAATTCCGATCATAGTGATCAAATGTTTTGGTTTGTGAATCGATCACACAGTCTTTATTTTGCCGCATTTAACTCGGTTCAGAGGGCATTTCTTGCTTCTAGTTAGCATAAATGAATCTCTAGATACTTTATTTATAAGGGACATATATATTTTTCGTTATACAAAGTGTTTTTAAGTCGAAATATAACTTAAATGTCTCGTTGTGAAATTAATTTAGCCATTTTTTCATTAATAGATGACGTTGGGGGCTGGCCGTTTGTTTTGTGTAAAAAAAAAAAAATCAAGATTCCGTTCGCTATTTTCTCTTGATTTCATCATCATACTACGAGCTTTTCATATTTATCTTTTATCGGCGTGAAAACAGCAGTAATACGTGTTCTTTCATGCCCAGTAGTTTTGACTCAAATACTTTCCAATTTTATTTGCTGTCGAGTTTCATCCATGTTGCCAATGCACGATAATTTATAGTCATTAGCAGCTTGAACATTCTTTTCTCAGCTTCAACTACAACTTGCAGCTTAAATTTACTGTAGCAGTATATTTCCTTGCCGATCTTTTCTCCAAAGCGGATAAGGGTAGTGTAAAAACATATCAGTACTTAACGTCATTTTTAACATAACTACGGTAATTGTTTAACCGTACGATGGTTGAAATACAAGCAAAACAGTTGTTATCTGATTTGGTTATTAGCAAAACAACAGAGTCTCGTTCGGTTGTTTATGGCTATACACATTTTCGCAAGAGTATAAGGTTACTAACAATACTTTTATAATTCTCTTACTTTTTTAACTAGAAGATGGACTAAAGAGATGGAGAAAAGAAGTTGGTCTATTGTAATTTGGTCTCTCTTGCTGCCTGATTCTACGGCAACTGTAGTGTACACTGTTGCCTGTGCCCGCTCGAAATTTAAAAATATTATCTAAATATTGTCGTACCAGTATTAATTGCTAACTCCATCATAAACTCGAATTATCGTAAGACGAATTATCGTCACTCATGCACTACCTGTATTTACAAACGCACAAAAATTGCAAACGAACACTGACCTATTTTAACTTCCGACACAACGAGAGCAAGTGAGGTCAGCTCATTGAATTAATGTACCTATTCCAGTCTCTCGGGCCAACGTATCATACATCATACGCTGCCTGATTGTACGTTGTTGCCTGCGCCAGTCACCCTCAAAATTTAAAAATACGTATTTTCAAAATAATGTCGTATCGACATTAATTGCTAACCCCATCGTAAAAGCAAATTATCGTAAAGTCGAATTAGCACTAACTGAGCATATATATATATATATATATATATATATATATATATATATATATATATATATATATATATATATATATATATATATATATATATATATATATATATATAATCAACACACAATCACGTGTGGAACAGAAATATATTTCTGACTCACATGAGGATAAACCCAGGTCTTTCAACTGAAAGGCAAGGGCACTGCCCACTAGGCCATACAAGTCATAAAAGAAGTTGGAACCTGAGCGCCACAGCACAAAAGGAATTACCTGGGCAAGCTAACTGCTTACATACCAGTGTGTTTTCCCCAACTTCCCGACTCTGCAATGATCCAATTGACAGCATTTCATTCGAATTATCCCTTCTGAGTGAATATCGTAGAAATATTCAACACACAATCACGTGTGGAACAGAAATAAAATTCTGACTCACATTAGGATCAAAGCCAGGTCTTTCAATTGAAAGGCAAGGGCGCTGCCCACTAGGCCATACAAGTCATAAAAGAGGTTGGAACCTGAGCGCCCCTGCACACAAGGAATTACCTGGGCAAGCTAACTGCTTGCATACCAGCATGTTTTCCCCAAATTCCTGACTCAGCAATGACCCAACTGACAGCATTCATTCAAATTATCCCTTCTGAGTGAATATGGTAGAAATAATCAACACACAATCATGTGTGGAACAGAAATAAATTTCTGACTCACATCAGGATCGAAGCCAGGTCTTTCAATTGAAAGGGAAGGGCGCTGCCCACTAGGCCATACAAATCATAAAAGAAGTTACCTGAGCGCCACTGCACACAAGGAATTACCTGGGCAACCATAAGGTTATCCTTACAACTATATTCATTCAACCATTCAGCAATGCAAAAAAGATATTCTCCATTTAAAAGGCATCGGTTTGTATTCCAGAAGGAACAGTTACAGTATTTACCTATAGCTATCACAGTACCAGTGCAAATGTCGATCAAATTTTCATTTCCTGTTCATTTTGTGTAAATAACAGATATGTGAAACTGGTGTGATACAGAAATTTTTAATTGTACTGATTTTTGTGACAAAAAACTGTACAGCTCAAGAATTCGTTAACCTGTAGTCTGGCTAACAGTGTAATATTGCCAAAATTTCAATGACTGATAGAAAGTCTAAATTAATACAACATCTACATTGCCTCTAGCAATTTTTCAAAGCTCATCATGAGCAGAATTTAATAACTGTTTTAATTTAACTGTGTTATTAAAAATAGGTGAGTAGGAATCATAAGACTTGTACTTTACCTAAGATAAACTTCAATAATTAACAGTATAATAATCATTTCATTCTAAAATTATGCACTGCACCAGCTGCAACAGCTGGTCACAAAAACACACACAGTGATGAACTAGTAGACATAAAGAAATTACATGACTAAATCGTTCACCCAACATCTGCTTAAGAGGGTGCTTTGTTATACTTTCTCTTCGTGTATTGACCATCTAGGTTTGAACAGATATGCCCACCTCTACAACTTTATAGTTAAACTTACAATATATTCAGTGTCTGACGTGAAAGGGGCTGTCGTGATGGGAAGAAGAGAGATCAGATGACCAGCATCTGAATCTATGTGTTTGTGGACAGCAGCGTACGTTTCACTGACCAAGTACTCCTGAAGCAGGGCTGGAGTGTCTAGATTGTAAGGATCTTCACAAACACTCCACATGAGCTGAAAATTTAGCAGTTCATTAAAATAGTGTAATTAATTTTCTTACAATACAAGTCAGGAATCCTTTATCAAAAAGTCCAAAAGCCAGAAATTTTTTGTGCTGACATGATATGGCAGTAATGGAAAGTTCCACAAAACACTGGGACTTCTCATGCAAACTGCAAATGATTTCTTTATCACCTATATTGTGATTAGTATTGTGCTGATAAAAAAATATAAAAAACCGTATATTTACAAAGGCTTCAGCCTCAGTGAATGAAGTACAATTGCTTACTTTCAATCACAAGTGTTGAGCACTGGGTATGGATTTTGTACATTTTTGTACACAGTAAATAACAATATCACAGTATTTATCTCCAATAAGCTTCAAATTACAGTACTGTAACAATAATCTACAGTGTGTTCACATGTGTGTGTGTGTGTGTGTGTGTGTGTGTGTGTGTGTGTGTGTGTGTGTGAGAGAGAGAGAGAGAGAGAGAGAGAGAGAGAGAGAGAGAGAGAGAGAGAGAGAGAGAGAGAGGGCAAGCTAGCAAAGTACTGAGGAATGATATAGAAAGTCTAAAGAGGAACAATGAAGATATTGGGCATAGATACTGTGCAAGGTATAATGGAAGGTGAAAATGATATTTATAGAATATCAAACTCAGGGGAAAAGCAAAGACATGATCTGGGTCAGTCATGAGTCATCAAAGATAAAGAATGCAATGTTTTGCATAACTATGACGACAAAATGAAACAGAATATGAAAGAGAGGATTTGGGGGAGGTAAGGAGGTTGGGGGCCACTGATGGAAATAATCTACTATAAGTAAATGGAGACAGGCACTCTAAATCCGTCAGAGGTTTAAATTGAAATGTTGGAGGTAGATGGTATAGAAGGGGGGAAGAATGGACACTGGAGCTGTTAAGGGCAATCTAGGATGAAGAAGTAATGCCAAATAACTTGGAAGAAAGTCTGACAGTAAATGTGTTTAAAAAAGAAGGGAATAAAACAGAACATTTTTTGAAAGTTACAGAAAGAATACTTATGTAGAGTTCCATCAGAAGGAGAGGCATAGTTAATGCTCTCTTTATAATCAGACAGTTACAGGAAAAGAGGCTGGTAGGTAATCCAAAGTTCTTCTGTGCATTAACAGACCTAAAGGCCTCTAAAAGAATACAAAGAGAGACAGTGTTTTGGCATTTACAAAAGAGAAAAATGCCAGAAAAGTTAGTTAGGTTGGTTGAAATGATGCAAAAAAAAGATCAGGAACTGCAGTAAGACCAGCCTGTGGCATAACAGATACGCTTGAAATTATTATGTGATTTACATCAAAGATCATACTTTTACTGGTTATGGATGTATTGAGTGAAATGATTAAGAGTTAAAATCTATGGGAATTGTTACTTGCAAATGATCTGGTTATTATAGCAAAAACTGAAGAGGAATTGCAAAGAAAGGTAAGAGAGAGACAGGAATATCTTGAATGGGGCAGTATGAAGATGCATGTGAGTCAAACTGAGGATTGGTGTCTTAAAAGAAGGAAGAGGATACGCTATTCATGCTAGATAGAGGAGGCAGAGATCAGGATCTACTTCAAACAAGGAGAGAGGGTGTGAAGCTGAGGTTGAAGGCATGATAAAAGCAGCTTTGGGGAAATGGAGGGTGGTGGCCAGGGTTGTGTGTGATACAAGAATGCCAAATAAACTACAAATAAAGATCTATTGCACTGTAATCAGATATGATGTATGGTTCAGAAACATGGGCATTAACAAGAGAAAAGGAACAGAAGCAGGGGCAAATAAAAATGAAAATGATGAGTTGGAATTTGAAGTCCTTTGTTTGAAAGGCTAGGAAATCAAGGAATTAGGAGAAGTGTAGGAGTGGTAAAGATTACTGACAGGACAGAGTCAAGACTGAGTTGCTTTGGGCATGTGGTAAGGACAAGTAAGGAGGAAGGAGTGAAGTGGGGTTGTATGGAACCTGTTAGGGGTAGAAGGTCAAGAAAAAGGCAGAGTACAGTATTAGATGGCATGGTAAAATGAGGGGGGACTTGGAGAAGAAGGGGTTTAGCAAAGGAAGATGCTTTCAGTTGTAGTTGGAGAAGTGCATTAAGGTAAAGGGATAGTGGAGGGGATGAAGAAGATACACACATCATACATAAAGACTCTGATGAAATTTTCACATGTATAGGATTTTGGAAAAATGCAAAAGCATAATCAAATGCAGTGCATTCGGCACTTTTGGTATTTACATTATGCCAGCACACAGTGTTGCATTCATTACTGTATTTAACATCTTGCGAGGACTCCTTCAAACAACATTCCTCATTTAGAAAATAATAAAACTCTATGAAGCAAAAAACTGCATTTTCATGGCATACGTCTAGCAGCAGCAAATGCCGAGGTTGAAAGCAGAGTAATGGTGTCAGAGACAGAAAAGATACCATTCAAAGGTTTCATATCTGATGAATGCTGTTTTCACATACTGTACTGTATTACTGTAAAAGTTTATTCTCTAATACTTTATAAATACTTTTGTACAAAAAATAAAATCTATTACACAAAATATCCACAGCACAATGAAATGGACAAAATTATGCATAAGTCAAGAGCTCTGCATGAATCATGATAAAATAGTAATTCATATTTAAATCAACACTTATGCATTTGTCATGTAGATGCACTTCTATTTAAGAACACTTTCCCTTTCATATATTTACTAGTGGTTAGGTTAAGAAATATACCTTAGAGTGTCAGTATATTAGCATTACAGTATATACTTCTTTTGTTTAAAATTTATTCAAAAAGAAACAAAATATTTGTTATGGACGTGTAATCAACAAATTTGTCCTGACTTATATCTTTAAAAATCAACTTCCCTTATAAGGTCTATGAGTAAAAGAATTAATTCAAATGCTAATGAGCATGATATTCATTATCATATAAAAAGTTATTGTTATTGAGGTGTTAGTGGATTATGACTGCAAAATTTAGCATAATACATGACAGAAATGTGTTTGTTATCATACTACATGTACGTACAAGAACAAAAGTAACAGGTTGGGAGTGTGGAAGGAAAGCATAAAGGTGGTCATGGTTAAGATAGTGCTGACTCTGAGCTTTCGTTTATGGTGAAATTTGGACGGTGTTTATTTTATTTACATTAATTAACCTTGTGTCTGTAACAGAAATATTTCTGTTAGCCTATTGCATAAAAGACACTGTAAGGGGGTGGGAGTGTAGTGTAGAGAGGGTAGGAGATTTTGTCGTGTTTGTTCCTTTATTGTTTGTAGTGTTATGTATATGTGAATCTCTTTTTACGGCACTAGTCAAGAGTAATTGTCATTTCATGACACATGCAGTTCCCAACAGATAAAGTAATAATGGAACTTTACTGCATGCAAATATTCCATAGTCCAAAGAACTCTAAACACCAAAATCATAAACACTTCTGGTCCCAAGAATTTTGGATAAAGGAATCATATCTTGTACTATGAAAAACTATATACTGTATATAATTTCAGGATTTTCAGTAAGAATGTTGCTTTGCAGTATTTCTGACAAATAAAAACTAACAAGCAGTACTGGAGATACTTTTGTAACTACACATCAAGCCTTCAAGTAGTACTATGACTTACAGCAGAAACTCCTTATAGATGGTGTAAATCCTTATACAGTACATATAATACCTATTCCATGGACATTCTACCTTAGGCTGTATTTTCAAAGACAAAATAACTAAATAAACAAAGATGTCAAATAACAACAAATAAATGTGCTAGCAACCTCAAACTCTTAATATTAAGAGACTATATTACAAAAGCTGCACGACTTTTACTCAGCTTCACAGAAAAAGCTGAAGTGCATAGAAATTTTTTGCATCTACTATTAACATACATTATAAGGTTAGGAGCTGAAGAGCATGAGTCAAAAAAAAACAAATGCAGTGATTATCTATTCCATAACTACATGGAATAAGTGATTTTACCAGGTCTAAACATGAAACTACCCGACATGATTTGCATGGACGAGACACATGAAAGTATTTTGTCAGCCAGCTCCAGAAAATAATGACATGAATAAAAAACGAGTTTAAAGTTTGTTTTACTTATAGTAATTTAAGTTAAGAAATAAAAAAAATTAAATAGCTTTCTGTTCTATAAAAATAAGCATCTTATTTTACTTCTGCTCAGAAATTGCAGCACATGGTTAGCTGAGGGCTGAATTTCAATAGATGAAAAAGTCCCTGATTCACTATCTGAAAATTAATCAGCAACCAGAGGTAGCCTTCCATCTTAACATGTCTCTGTTTCATTGAATGCCTTAATGAGCTTAAGAGTGCTTTCCAGCCATGTTTCACTGAATGCCTTAACAAGCTTAAGAATGCTTTCCAGCCATGTTTCACTGAATGCCTTAACGAGCTTAAGAACGCTTTCCAGCCATGTTTCACTGAATGCCTTAACGAGCTTAAGAATGCTTTCCAGCCAATCAGTCAGAAAGGAGAGGAGGATTTATTGAAAATACTGTACTAAAATGTGGCATCAGACTCAAGACAAAATACAGCTAATGCTGGCTACTACCCCATTACCAGCAGTAACCTTTCATAACAATAAATTCTCCTTAAGAGCCTTTATCAATGAACAATAAGCAAGATAAAACGTCAAAATGTGATACAAAGTAATTATTTCTTTGAGCAAAGACCTTACTAGACACAGCAAACATCTATCAAAGGTTGTTAAAACTTGTCTAGCACCACGCCCTGTAGTTGGGTAGGGCCGTCGTCAGTGCACACCATGTGGTGTACTATAGGCATTACTTAGGTTCTTTGCAGTGTCCCTTCGGTTCCTAGCTGCAACCCCTTTCATTCCTTTTACTGTAACACCATTAATATTTTCTTTCTTCCATCTTACTTTCCAACTTCTCTTAACAATTGATTCATAGTGCAACAGGAGGTTTTCCTCCTGTTACACCTTTCAAACCTTTTTACTGTCAATTTCCCTTTCAGCGCTGAATGACATCATGGGTCCCAGCACTTGGCTTTCGGCCTAAGTTCTGTATCCTATTCTGTCTGGCACACCTAACTAAAATACCACCAGCAATGACTTCGATATGGCACTTTGCTATGAAGTTTAGGTTGACTAAAAAGCCAACTTAGGCAACATCTACGGTGTTACTTCAGCTGACAAATTAGGCAACATCAAGTTTGCCTAACTCAGTCCACCAGAATTTTTCCCTTCCAGATTCTTTTCTTGGTTTCGAAGTTACATCAAATGATAAATGGCGACTGTATGTCATTTGGCGTGCTTGTCTAGGCAAGGCATAGTTGAGAGAGAGAGAGAGAGAGAGAGAGAGAGAGAGAGAGAGAGAGAGAGAGAGAGAGAGAGAGAGAGAGAGAGAGAGAGAGAGAGAGAGAGAGATATTCTGTAAAACATTTATTTTTGGTGGTGTAGCCTCTGCTCGTCCTCAAAGGAGTTACCCTTGTGGTCCTGCTAGGGCTTCAAGAGCAAGACAGACTAAAATGAAGAATTCTCTAATGGCCAGTCTTGGTTCCGTGATGGAATAAAAAGGACAGGAGGGCTCTTTATCCTACCTACTGTGGCTACCTAGAAGATCATGATTCACCCTTCCCTGGCAACAATGGTAAGGGCAGGCCAAGCCCAATAAATTCACTATTCATAGGTCTTTCTCCAATAAATTCACTATTCATAGGTCTTTCTCCTAAGGAAAGTTAAGTACACAATTTTAAGTTTCCTTTGGAATACCTTTTTCTAATAATATTTCCCTGTTTCATGTTAAAATACAAGTTTTGTTTTGCCCTACAATATATACTACGAATTTCTTCCATTGTGTACCAGTCATCAGAAGATAGCTTTAGAATAAAGCTGACACCCGTCAGGATGAACGACCATTTTTCATTTCTTCTCGATTAAGAGTGATCATAAGCCGACACACAGACACACATATATATATTAACTTTATCACTTACACAATTATCTGTGCATTAATGCAATTACTGACAGGACCTCACTGAAACTGGATGGTGTCTAGCGGAGAAATTTATTCAATAAAAGTTACAAGCTTTCCAGGACTAACAGTCTTCGTTGCCAAGTATTCGTCGAATGACCGGGCACATGGTCCAGCTGTATTTGTATGTGTGTTGGGGAGTGGATTAAAGCGATTATCCTCCTGTGTGGACCCACCCTCGTTACCTTGGCCTTTCTCTGCCTGCAGTTCTTTTTAGGTGTGGATTTTCCATGTGGTTTCTTGTGTTTATGCATTTCTTTTCTATTGTAAAGTATATGATTTTTCTTGATAGGCTGCCTTCAAATCCATTTCCAGTGTTGCCTGCCATTTCATTGTTTGCGCATGTTATGAAGGCATTTTGTACAATCAGTCTGGCCATTTTGTTTGTGTTCCTGTATAAAAAATTCATATCTTCCCAGTCTATTTTGTGGTCTTTTTCCCAACAATGCTTGGTGACTGCCGACATCTGATTATAGTGCCTTATGTTTTGCATATGTTGTTTGCTTTGTTCTTTGCAAGATTTGCGGCTTTCGACGAAATAATGCTCTTCATAGTCTAGACATGCTGCCAAGTAAACACTCCCGTCTTACCTCTTCCCCCTCTACCAACTTTTTGTTTCTATTTTATTCCTATTGGTGCTTTTGTAACTGCCCATCAATTTGAAATTATCTAGCTTCCTGTTGATGGGTGTAATAATGTTGTTGTCTGGGACTGTAACTATTTTCTTCCCTTTCAAATGTTCCTTTTCTATCCCTTCCCTCTCCCCAAAATACTTAGGGCATCCTAATCTCCTAAGACTCTCCCTCAGGTATTCCAGCTCTTCAACCAAAAATTCAGGACTGCAAATCCTATCAGCCATAATAGCCAACCCTGTCATTACTCCCATTTTAATTTCTTTTCTATGACTGGAGAACATTGTATGTATGAACTGGTGTGCGTCCTCATCCAATGTTTACCTTAAATTTTAAACTTTCCCCTTCCCTTTTTACCAGTACGTCCAAGAAAGGGATTTCTCCATCCTTCTTTACTTCTTTTGTGAACTTGATTTGTTCATTAATTTATTTATGTTCTCTAGGAACTTGTGTAGTTCTTCTCTTTCTCCCTTACAAATATTCAAGATTGTCATCCACGTATCCTACCCATCTGATGATGTTCAAGTTCCCTTTATTTAATTTACCAACCTCTTCCATTTCAAACCATTCCATAAAAATTTTAGCCAAGATCGGCGAAAGACTCGAACTCATAGCCACACCATTTTTTTGGATGTAATGGTTTTCGCCACACTTAAACACATTGACGCTGAGGGCCGCTGACAACAATTTTATCAAAACATCATTATCTAAGTCACATGTGCAAACCCCTTCCTCCATATTGTTTTTTATTACTTCATCATCTTCTTGACTGGTACATTGGTAAAGAGGTAAGTTACATCTAAACTTGCAAATTTACAACCTTTTACATTAATTTTGGTTAATTCATCTATAAGGTTCATGTTGTGTTTTAGATGCCCTTCAGATACTAAACCCATCCATTTTCCCATTATATTGGAAAGAAATTTCTCCAGCCTCTTCTGCAGTGATCTTGTTGATTATTTTGTAGAGGAACACAAACAAAACAACCAGACTGTCTGTAGAGAATGCCTTCATAATATGCACAAACAATGTAATGGAGGCAACACTAGAAATGGATTTGAAGACAGCCTATCAAGAAAACTCATATACTCTACAATAGAAAAGAAATGCAAAAACACAAGAAACCACATGGAAAATCCACACCTGGAAAGAACTGCGGGCAGAGAAAGGCCAAGGTCACAAGGGCGGGGCCACACAGGAGGATAAAAGTTTTACTCCATTCCTCCACACACATATAAATGCAGCTGGACTATGTGTCCGGTCATTTGACGGGTACTTGACAATGAGGACTGTTAGTCCTGGAAAGCTTGTAACATTTATTGAATAAATATCTCCACTAGACACCATGCAGTTACAATGAGATTCTGTCAGCAATTACATATATATATATATATATATATATATATATATATATATATATATATATATATATATATATATATATATATATATATATATATATATATATATATATATATATACAGGCAGTCCCGGTTTGTGATAAAGGGTTCCATTTTACGCTGCGTCATAAACCGAAAAATCGTCGAAAATCGTCAAAAATCATAAGAAAACCTGACTTTTAATGTTTTGGGTGCATTGAAAACGATGTAAACTGCATTTTTATTGGGTTTTCATAAAAAAACCCTTCAAATTATGATTATTCTGCCGTTTTGGAGCCATATATCTTCTGTCGGATCGGCGTTACAACGTATCGTAACCCCGAACATGCGTCGTAAACCAGGAAATAATTTCTGATGAATATATTTGAAAAGCGTCGTAACCTCGAACGTCGTAAGCCGGACCCGTCAGAAACTTGGGGACTGCCTGTATATATATATATATATATATATATATATATATATATATATATATATATATATATATATATATATATATATATATATATATATATATATATATATATATATATATATATTAACTTTATCACATACACAATTGTTCTGTGCATTAGTAGAATTACTAAAAAGGACCACATTCAAACTGGATGGTATCTAATGGAGTATTTATTCAGAAAAAGTTACAACTTTCTTGGACAAACAGTCCACATTATCAAGTATCCGTACAGTGAGCAGACGCGTAGTCCAGCTGTATTTATATCTGTGTGCTGGGTACTTTTAATCCTATAATTGCCGGGCTCCTCCTCACGAGGGGGTGTGGGTCACACAGGAGGAGCCAGGCGATTATAGGATTAAAAGTACCCAGCACACAGATATAAATTCAACTGGACTACTTGTCTCCTCACTGTACGGATACTTAATAATGTGGACTGTTTGTCCAAGAAAGCTTGTAACTTTTTCTGAATAAATACTCCATTAGATACCATCCAGTTTGAATGAGGTCTTTAGTAATATATATATATATACATATATATATATATATATATATATATATATATATATATATATATATATATATATATATATATATATATATATATATTATATAACATGCATTTTTCCCATTTTTGTATATATATATATATATATTTATATATATATATCTCCTTCTTCTTCTTTTTAACATGCATTTTTCCCATTTTTGTATGGGGTAATATACGATGCCTTCTTTTGAAGGACTTTTGATTTGGCTTTGGGGTAGACCTGTAGTCTATATATAATATATATATATATATATATATATATATATATATATATATATATATATATATATATATATATATATATATATATATATATATATATATATATATATATATACAGGGTGTTTCAAAATTAGGGGCCCCCTCTACAGCGTAAACTACAATTGATATGGACAAAAACAAAAGTAATTCAGAACAGGTATTTAAGTTTCTCTCTAAGTAATTAATATTTTGTGTGGCCTCCATCTGCCTGTACCACAGCCTGCATTCTTGAGGGGTATGATTTCAGCAAATTGCAAAAAAGCTGACACTCAAACTCCATTTCCCAGAGCACTTTGGTCACCTCTCTTCGCAGGTCATTGTGGCTTGGTATACCATCATAGTTCACTGTGCGTGCTTCAACATGATCCTTTATGATACTACCAATGTTTTCACACACATTAAGGTCAGGGGAGCATTTATAATTTGTTTTTTTATGCATATTTAAATATTTAGCTTCAGTACATAACTCTACTTGTGAATTTCCAATGTTTCCCAAAGTATAGAAAAGCAAAATGTTCTTGCTTATAAATGTATCATAATATTCTAATAAAGGGCAAATTAGATACTGATATCATTAACTTCCAGTTCTAAACCAATCTCCATCCACAATTTCTGGATCACATTCTGATCTTTATAATGGCGATGTCTGGGATCCCATATTGGCTGTCGCCGGTACACAAAACTAATTCACTCTTCCTTCATGTGGACCCCAACTCAGAGACGCACTTCCAACTGCAGCTAAAAACAAAACGTTTTGTTCCTTGCGCATGCAGTCTAGTAATGCATCTGACGCCACCCACGGGCATGCGCCGTGTGGGGCCACTCGTATTTAAATTATGGCAGCTGATTGAGACGCACAAAATGCTTAGCCGTGCTGGACGCAAGCCACGATTGGCCTCTCTGACCAAAGTGCATTTTATCACAACTGTCACAAGGTGCAAGGTTGACCCTGCCCCTCTTTTCAACCCCTTTTCTGGGTATTTTCTTTCTGGTAACCTTATTCCTCAAACTGACCCGATAATTCCCAACTAATCTAATATTTTTCAGTCTCTTGTTTAATTTCTTAATAATGTTACTGTTTTGAATGATTATCATATTTTTCTTGTTTATTCTGTCTTTGTCTTGGCGCCTTTCTCCATAGTAGTGCTTCCTAGTTTTACTATGCGCGTTTCCCCACCAATTCTCTCTTCGCTGAATCATTACTTGAAGAAGACTATTATGTCCTCCAAAGCTTGTTCTTCATAAATGGCAGAATATAAAATCCAAACCATCCCATCTTATTGAAGCCAATGTATACATATACATATATTGTCACACTGTGTAACAAGTACCTAGTTATTACACAAATAACCACAGAATTAAAAAATTTACCTCACTTCAGCCAGATACCTGAACTCTCATAACAATAAAGGCAACAGTCATCCCTTAAAAAGCTTATTAATCACAGGAAAAATCAAACTAACTTTATTAAAACAAGTATGAGGTATCAACAATTAAACAAGAAACATACTAGAGCAAAAGGGCATCACTCCATCAAACAACTTTAACTGTTTCCCTGGTCTTAATTCTCTTCAGCAAAAGCAAACAAACAAAACATGTTTATCACTTTGCCTTATGCACACAATTAATCCTGTTCACAGGTGGTCAATAAATGAAACACTGTTTCTTTTCTTAATTTCAAATACAAAAATTTATTTTTAAACTCAAAATTTATGACTAGAATTTACCATCTGAAAAAATTTACTATTACTTGAAAACAACAAAAAATTTAATTAATTCTTGAATTAAATTATTAAACAAAACTAAATCACAAAAACTTTAATTTGTCAAGAAATTAAATTAATCAAGCAAAATTTAAACTATCAAGAATTGCACAAGATTTGAAAAGAAAATCGTAGTAAATGAAAATTAAATCAAGTAGGCAATGTTAAATTATCAAGAAATGTTTAAAATGCTAAGTAAATAAATGTTAAATCACCAACATATAAAATGTGAAAAATCAAGAGACTGCATACACAATAACACACAAAAATACACAAAAGATTTACCAATAATAATGTCACTAAGGTAAAATTTCCCTAATATACCTTATTATACCATGGTAATAATAAGTAAAATTACCATGGTAATAATAAGTAAAATTCACTTTACCTTACACAAGCTTGTGAAAACTTTTGCAAAATCACCTGAAATGCAGCTGCCTGAGGTTCTCAAAACACACTTTTTTGTTAGGCGCCATTACACACTTTTCCTGCATTCAGACCTCAAAAGCTAAAATTAATACCAGCAACCACACAAATGTTTTATGTTAATAATTTCTCTCTTTTGAAGAAAGACAGCAAGAGAGAGAGACTGAGGGAGGAAACCACACGAACGGTCTCTAAAATCAGAATGAATAAACATTAGGATTGCAGTTAGAAAAGAAACAATCAGATGACATCATTACCTGAGCAAAACGTTTTGGGACAAAACTAGTGCATTAAAACAATATGTGATCAGAGCAATGCACTCTTACGAAACATGACGTAATCAATCAAGATATGTGCATTGACTCTCAAAACAGCCTATGTGACTCAAACAAAAAATCGTATAGGACGAAGCTCTTAACCCATTCCTGTCCAATTGACGTAATATTACGCAACAACCCCTACCCTTCTTCTTTTCTGACTGGCGTAATTTTACGTAAAATTTACCCGACATTTTTCGTACGTGTGGTAGGGGTAAATTTTTTTATTTTCGGACAGTTGGTGGTTTCCATAGGCTAAAGCATACCTTGGACCGTGTAACTCAGGCATCGATACGCCAGGCAAGCAGTCCCTATACTGCGCATGCGCAATTCCCTGGCATAGTAAATTTCTCACAATGAAGTCAGCTGATCCTACCCATGTTTTCTCTCGTATCTTACATTTTTATAAAATGTAGGATTACATTATTGAAACACACTGTTTGGTATCCTCTTTTCTATAAATTTTTAGTTCCTCTACTGTGCATGCGCAAATCCATGGCGTAGTAAAATTCTCACAATGACATCAGCTGATCGCACCACGCAGGCCTGGCAGGCCACACTTCTGACAGAGACCATGCGTGCGAGGTTGGGTAAACACGTGTGGCTGTTTACATACAGCGGCGTCAATCGAGAACAGTTTCAACATGCTTTCGCAAAGTTTTACGGTAAAACTAGCGGAAATTCGTTAGTGCATCACATAAGAGACGTCTGGATTTTAGGCAGGGCTCTGAATCTCATTTTCATTATCATATATATCGATATTTAGAAATTTTGTTGGCTTTCTCATAAAAAATAATTCATTCACCTAACTGTTATAGCTTTTAGCTACGAACGATAATGTTGACAATGGTAACATTTTTTTCGTTTCGAACAGCTTATAACGTCAAAATGAAACTGTTGCTGTTTACCAAAGCCATTTTTCTTGACTCTCACTTTATTCCTCAACCTTTCCTCTACATTTTCGTATATTTACAAAGTAATTTCTATGAAAAAAATCCGAGGTAGGGCTCTTCAAAAAAATGTCTAGCGATAATTCTCACCATATGCCTGGCAGCACGCTCTGTTTCTTACCCACTTTTCTATCAATTTTTCACCAACTGGACTTATTCGTTTTCATTGTTTTATATGGCGATATTTAGAGAATTTTCTTGGCTTTCTCATAAAAATAATTCATTTGCCTAACTGTTATAGCTTTTGAGCTACGAACAATAATGTTGACAACGGTAACTTTTTTTGTTTTGATCAATTTATAACATCAAAATGAAACTGTTGCCGTTACCAAAGCCATTTTTCTTGACTTTCCTTTTATTCTTCAAATTTTCCTCTACTTTTTCCTATATTTACAAAGTAATTTCTATGAAAAATAACCGAGATAGGGCTCTTCAAAAAAAATTTTTCTAGCGATAATTCTCACCATAGGCGGGCAGAGCGCTCTGTTTCACCTCTTTTCTATCAATTTTTTCACCAACTGGACTTATTCGTTTTCCATTGTTTTATATGTCAATATTTAGGAATTTTATTGGCTTTCTCATAAAAATAATTCATTTGCCTAACTGTTATAGCTTTTGAGCTACGAACAATAATGTTGACAATGGTAACTTTTTTTCGTTTTTGATCAATTTATAACTTCAAAAATGAAACTGTTGCCGTTACCAAAGCCATTTTCTTGACTTTCCCTTTATTCTTCAAATTTTTCCTCTACTTTTTCCTATATTTACAAAGTAATTTCTATGAAAAATAACCGAGATAGGCTCTTCAAAAAAAACTTTTTCTAGCGATAATTCTCACCATAGGCGGGGCAGAGCGCTCTGTTTCTCACCCTCTTTTCTATCAATTTTTCACCAACTGGACTTATTCGTTTTCCATTGTTTTATATGTGTCAATATTTGGGAATTTTATTGGCTTTCTCATAAAAAATAATTCATTCGTTTGACTTTCATAGTTTTTGGGTTACAACGAAAAATATAAAAATAAGTAAAGAATTTTATTTTTTCGTTAAATAAATCATTTTTTCGTATTTAGAGGGCTGGGACTCTTATTCTGACTATTCACCATAAAATATATACATTTAGAAAAAAATGACAGCAAAATGAACGTTGTTGGCATAAAATTTCTATTTTGTTGAATTTTCGAAATAATTATTTTTCCCACACTGTCGGCGCTCCCAGACACATCGGGGGCTCATGTACCCTCAGTGATGTGATAACTATACAGATATGAAAGGGTTAACGATATCTCAACACGATCAAAACAGACAGCAGCTGGCTAGTTATAAATAGCACGCTTTCAAAACAAAACAAAGAACCAAAGTTGGTTTCCAAAGCAGTGCTTGAAACATTGCGAAATCATTCGTCTTTTTCTCATATGAGACAAGATCTTTGCAGTGCCGATTGCCATTCCCTCGCTTGTTAAAACGTTATTTTCACAATGACAACTGAACCACAACATGACATACGAAATCACGAGTACAGAACAATGTTGCTGGGTGACAGAAAAAATGCACGATCACATACTACGTTATTATTAAAATGTATTGCTATTCTGAATTACACTGTTATCTAAATCACTAACTCTTTTGAGATCTGACATAACACTACATACGATATCTCAGCAATTATTATTATTACACAGGCACATGCTATACTTATATAATATATATATATATATATATATATATATATATATATATATATATATATATATATATATATATATATATATATATATACAGTGAACCCCTGTCTGTATTGGGGATCGTCCCACACCTCCAAGCAAATAGCTAAAATTCACGAATACTCAAAACCCTCTAAAACACTTAGAACTGCCCATTTTGATAGTTTAAACACAGAGAAACCCTTTAAAAATGCATATACCTGAGTTTTTGCCAGGTTTATCACAAAAAGTGCATTTATTCATGAAAATTATATGAAAATACAGTAATTAGTGAATATTTGTCAGTGAAAAATACCGTGAATGGCAGAATTTTCCATGAATGATGGCTAGATATGTTCACAGAGAAACCATAAATCGTGAGTCCGCGAATCAGGAGAGCGCTAATACGGGGCTTACTGTATATACATATATGTATATATACTCTTATATTTACATATATGTATATATATTATATATGTATATATTCACATATATGTATATACAGTAGAACCATATATATATATATATATATATATATATATATATATATATATATATATATATATATATATATATATATATATATATATATATATATATATAATATATATTATATATATATATATATATATATATATATATATATATATATATATATATATATATATATATATATATATACTATATATATATATATATATATATATATATATATATATATATATATAATATATATATATATATATATATATATATATATATATAATATATATATATATATATATATATATATATATATATATATATATATATATGTATATATGTATATATACACAGTATATATACATATACATATATATCTACATATATGTATATACTGTAGAACCCCAGTCCTCGACCTTATCAGAACTCGACATAATCGGATTTCAATGCGAAATGTCAAGTAAATTTTGCATTGGAGCTCAAACAACAAACCGGAATCCGACCCGATGAATCATATGATGTTTGTAGACCAAACACTACATACGATATCTCAACAATTATTATTATTACACAGAGCACATGCTATACATATTACAAGGCAATATTATATATATATATATATATATATATATATATATATATATATATATATATATATATATATATATATATATATACATATATACATATATGTACAGTATATATATACATACATACATATATGTATATATACAAATACAGTATATAAACATATACGTATATATCTACATATATGTATATACAGTAGAACGCCAGTCCTTGACCCTATCAGAACTCGACATAATCGGATTTCAATGCAAAATGTCGAGTAAATTTTGCATCGGAGCTCGAACAACAAACTGGAATCCGACCCGATGAATCATATGATGTTTGTAAACAAAAGTGTTTTGGTCAGCTGCTGCTAGTTGCTGTTTTTGGTGGCATTCTTCCCACGCATATTTAAAAGCGTTTAAAGCCCACACCCTGCTGCTGTTGTTTGGAGAAGTGCATGCTTGCATTTTCATCAAATCATGAGTCCTAAGACAGCCGTTGCTGACAAGCAGAAGAAAAAGACAGTAAGAAATACAATAGAACTTAAGAAGGAGATTATTGAGAAGTATGAAAGAGGCATTCATGTGACCGATTTAGCATCACAGTTTAAGCTACCTAGGTCCACCATAAGCACATTTTTGAAGAACAAAGAGGCTATAAAAAGTGTTAGTGTTGCTAAGGGGGTTACAAGTTTGACTAAACAGAGGCCTCCCATAATATAAGAAATAGAGAAGTTATTATTAGTATGGATAAATGAAAAACAGATTGCTGGTGATAGTGTATCAGAGACTAAGATTTGTGCAAAGGCTAAGAGTTTGCATGCTGACCTTATGAAAAACAGAGCTGGATCATGCAGTAGTACCGAACATGAGTTTATGGCCAGTAGGGGATGGTTCAACAGATTTAAGAAAAGAAGTGGCATCCACAGTGTTGTAAGGCTTGGGGAAGCAGGGAGTGCTGATAAAAAAGCACTCCCATGATTGCTGTAATAGCAAGGCACTTGTCCTCAAAAAGATATATAAGAAAATGTTGAAATGTTTTAACAGAGATTTCAACTGTGCTTTCAGTGTGGAGGTAATCTACAATACTTTCCATATGGACTGGACTGGTATTGTTGGATGGAGGAAGCTGGTAGTTTGTGCACTAGGTACCCAGTAATGTTGTGTGATTAATCTTCATGGGAGACTAAATTTTAAAAATCCACATGTGATGGTCACAGCACAGAAAGGAGGATGCTTTTTTCTCACCCACTGTTGAAGCAAAAGGAACAGAGGACTGTTCGGCCAATTCTGGGCCACTAAATATGCAGTTCTGTTGAAAGCTAATAGTTGGTTCAAAATCTTTGAAATATGGGAGAATGGAGGCAAAAGGTATATTGTCCTCCATTCATTCCAGTCATGCAGGAATGAATTGCTTGCTACTGCCTGATTGTCCAGATTCAGACACACACACACACACACACACACACACTTAAAGTTGATGGTTGTCACATGTGGCAAACAGATCCACTTCCAGATGTGGAAGCATGTTAGCAATTAATTTAAAGGAGTGTTTGCCTGACATCCATCGGTTGAGGCTGACATACTCCTCTTCTTGACAGGGAGTCTGCTATTACAATGAAAGATCCTGTGAGATGAATTGCAGAAAAGCACCATTTTCTTGCCTGATCCATTTGTAGGATAGATAACATCACCGCATTAAGAGGGGTGACCCCAACCTCTTGATGCAAGACACTGCAGTCATACTGTCTAAGACCAACAAAATGAGGTTTCAATTTTTTGAGAGATAAAATCACAGCCATCAGCTCCAGGAAGTTGATATGACCTCCTCAAAACAGGTGACCATCTTCCTACTACCTGATGATTCTCCCAGTGGCCTCCCCAACCTGTCAGGGAGGCATTTGTGCATTATCACTTGTATGGACAATGGCGTCAGGTCAACCTGTTTGGCCAAAGACCCCTTCCAGGTCCACCAATGGAGTATCTATCTTCCCAACTCTCTGACTCCTTGCATGAAGGGATCATGAAGCATTTATCTGGCATGTGAGAGCCAGACTCTGGTATACATTCTTCAGTCGCAATCTCAGGATTGGATCTATCACAGATGCAAGCTGTAACAGACCCAGAATTCATTCCAACTGTCATCTGGAAAAGCTAGGCTGCACAAGGAACATTTTCAGGTCCTTCCTTATTTTGGTGTGACTGCTGGTGGGAAGAGACAGCCGGCTGCAAAAATCCTAACAAAGTTCCAACCTCAGAAAAAAAAAGTCTGCTGAGTGCAAGGTGGGATTTGTTCTTTTTATTAAAAAACCTTCTCACTGGAGTCTGTCTACTACCATTCTTAGGTTCTATAAGCACTCTTCTCTGGTGGCTCCCCAGATTACCCAGTCGTCTAGGTAGGCCACCAGTAGAATTCATTCTTTCCTGAGCTCTCAGACAACCACTGCTGCTAATTTTGTGAAGATTCTTGGGACAATGTTTAACCTGAAATGCATAACTTTAAATCTGTATGCTTCCTTCCCTATCCAAAACCCTAGGAAGGGGCAGAAGGGAAGGGTGATGGGGATAAGCCAATATGCATCTTTCAAATCTATAAAGACAGTCCAGGTCCCCTGGGGAATAAGCGAACATACTTGGGCAAGAGTATTCATCTGAAACTTATGGCAAACAATGTGCTTGTTCCAACTTGACAGGTCAAGGATCAACCTTCGTTCAGAGAAATCACTGGAGAAATTAAGAGATGTGCTAGATGGTGAATAAAGTCATCTTTCTCTATGACTCTCTTCAAGAGAGTGTTCTGCATATATTCTTTAAAGGAGGGGTCTGGTTTTTGGAAAATCCTCTTTAGATAAGGGGAAGGGTGAGATCATTTCTACCTAAGTCTGTTGAAGAATATAGTCCCCAAGGGGAGGACTTCCACTGCATGTGAAGCTGTAGAAGGTAACCCCCACCATGCAAGTCATACTGGGCTCCACCTCTTCCCTTGCCTTCAATACGCAATCCTGGAGTAGATTTTCCTTTTCCCCTCATAAGAATGTCTTTGTCCACTTCAAAAGGGGTGCTGCTGCTGTTGCTTTCCTCTCTTCTGTTGTTGGAAGGATCCTTGAGGAGTGACTGGAAGCTTCTATGGCTCTGAGTCATACCGAGTTTTCTTAGGCTTTGGAAGGGGAAACTCTTGGGAGCATTGTTTCCCAGGTTCCTCTTTTCCAAGAAGAGAATATATTGTGCAATTCTGTTGTTGGGATCGTTCAGTGAGTTGCATGAGAACAAACTCTTCAAAAAGGTCTCAACAGAAAGGGAGCGATATGTTGGAGCCCAACAATGCTTCCTTTCGAGCCTTAATGCAACACTCCAGTAAGTCATAGTGCTCCCCATAGGGTCTGCTTAAGTGTTTTGGCTACTGCAGTGAACATTCTGGAAAACTTTGGAAGCTCTTTACTTGCTACTTCCAGCATAGTAGTAGAATTAGAGCTTTGCATGAAATTCAGCCATGACTGTTCCGTCTGAGATTTTTCAAAGTTTCTAGGTAAGTGTTGCCCATTCTTTTGTAGAATTATCAGTTACTGGGATGGCAGGACACATGGCTTTATTTCTGCCATTAACTCTCATTTCCAGTCACCACAAAATTCTGAAATTCTGCTTCCACATGACTGTTTTAAAAGTGAATGGAAAGATTACTGGAGCCACCCAGAGAAGGTATATTGGTTCTCTAAAGTTGTTGTTGTGCTTATTTTCCATTAAAGTGGAAAAATTTTGCTTTCAATGCTATATTAATAGGCTGGATAACCATCTCCTTTGGCAGTTTCTGAATTCCTATTAAAGGACGGACCAAGCACCATTTAGTATTGGGAAAGGCTGTGCTGTCCTGAAATTCTATGTGCTCAACCTCAATCAAAGTTTTCCTTTCATTAGTGAGGTAACTTCCATCTGGTGGAAGGATGCACACTGACCATCTCACTATGGGTCATCAGTATATTGTCAGGGATGGATACTGGTATCCCTACTACATTCTGATTTGAGGTTTTATAGTCCAACCTTAGTTGTATTACTGCTACCAGTTGGAGCTCTAGGAGTTGGTAGGCTGTCTCTTAATATCCATTTTGATTTCAACAGGGATGTAGACTACCTATTCAATGTCTTTTGGCTTGAAATTTTTATTAGCCTGTTCTCATGACCTAAGTATCTTGGTGAGAAAACCAATCTCTGGCCTGGCAGACTGTGCAGCCTCTCTAAGAAATTTTTACACATTACATCCAATTTAGTATCTACGACTAACCTGAATTTTTCTTTGGAATCATGGACAGCACCTCTGATGTACTGATGCTCAGTAGTAAGGACATCCTTGATACTGCTCATTATTTCCTCCCAGAATTCTGAAAGTACAGAATGCAGAATTTACCTATCAAGGAAACCTGCATGAACTGATCGAGCCAAGGCATTCCTATCACCACTGCCTGGCGGAAAAGAAGTCTCAGATAAATCATTTTACACCATTCAAGGTGCAGCACTAAAGACTGGGTTGGATGGACACTATCAAGATCCCTTTCCATATCTGATTGTTGCACAGAAGAAGCAAGATTCTCATCTGAGGTATCTCTCCCATGTAGAGCAAAAGACTGTCCCTTGACCTTCCAGATCCAGAAGGGAAATTTCAGTGGCTGTGTCCACTTCATGTTAGGTGTTAGTGACATCTTTCCCAAGGAAAGACTCTTCATCTCCATCTGAGGATTTGAAATGAAAGGCTCTAGGATCCACTGCTTTGGAGTTCAGTATTGGCCCAAATGTGGATTCTCCTCGGAGAAGGATGGAAACACTGCAGAGTTCTACTGGAAAGGTGTAGTCTCCTCCTCTTGTACCCCTGCTGAAACCTATGACCCATAGATATAGCTTAAATCAAGCTCTTTCATCATTTAAACTTACTGCCAAGGGCATGTTGCATATTTCACATATGTCCCACAATCAACCTAATTCTCCTTTATTCCTACAAGGACTTTGTTCATGGCAGGTGGTATGAGCCATACCCACAAGCTAAAAGCAGATTGAGCAATGTGCTGCGGTGCAGGTGATCTGTGGGTCCTGCGTAATAGCAGACCTGTAGTGATAAAAAGAACAAGGGCTTATTAGAAACTACCTTGTTCCTGCATATTATAAAAATATGCAGGAACAGACTTTTTGGGAATCCATATAGTTTTGTTTGAATTAAATTTAGAAACATACGTGAGAAAATGCTTTTAAGGAAATGTTATTGCAGTAATTACGAATTAATATTTTAATACATTGCTACTGTCTTATGGATATTACCCATTACTCATGATACCTAACAGCATACTATGGGCACATCTTTGTGATTAAGTCAGCTTGTTTTAATTTTATGTGTTTGATGCCAATACAGTGATTATAGGTGACAGTAGTAATGTATTAAAATATTCATTCGTAATTCCTGCGATAACATTTCCTTAAAAGCATTTTCTCACACGTTTCTAAATTTAATTCAAACAAAACTAGATGGATACCCAAAAAGCCTGTTCCTGCATATTTTTATAATTTTGTTTATCTGGTCCACTCCCAAGCACCAGGTAAAGGTTATAGGATACAGTAGAAGGTACATAATTGAAATGATTGATTATTGGAAATATTGTACCAAAATTTATATAAAATAAAAATTTCTAAGATTTTAATTTGCTTGACAAAGCTCACCACTACAAAAATGTACATCTTAATATTCCCATATGGAAAAACAAACATGACACAAATTTTTCTGAATACTGTACCTGTGATGTCCCTACCGGCGGAGAGGTGTCTGTTATAAATTCATCCATAAAATATAATTCCTTTAACACGTGATAAAAGACCCTTAACATTTAGGATAAATGGGGACTCTCTATATCACAAATACCATTTAGCTTGATCATAAAATACTACAAAGGAAACACTGACTTTTAGTAAATGGCAAAGCTTGTAAGTCAAGCACCATTAGGAACTACTGTCTTAGGCTAACATGATTTCTACTTTTAGGTAGCCTCAAATTATCTACCAATGTTAAAAAAAGTAACTGACTAATGAGTATCAATAACAAAACTGTCATTGTTAATTATCCATTTGTTAGACAGGAAAAAAACAGCACAGCACTATAGCATAGCCTAACAATCTAACCCTAACTTCTCACCTTGTGGGAAAACCAGTGGCTCCCAATTTCAACAAATATAAGCCTAATCATTAAAATTTTAAGGAACTAAAACTTTTCACTGGGTCTTAAACTTATGCTCTTAACTTGCAGCTTGGTTAAATTCTTCCATGCTCGTTGAAACAAGATCTCAGGAACAAATTACCCATAGCAAACCCCTGGGACTTCCACCTTTTGCACAGACCAGACATGTAATGGGGAAAATGGGGGCCATGCATGCTGTTGTCACATCTGTGTGGGAAGGATGAGATGAAAACCAAGGCAGTTGATGTAGACAAGAGACAGAGCCTTCTTGTCTTGAGTCATTTATATTCTATCACTCTGCCAACAAACACTATTCTAGTCGAGATTAACTATAAGAGAATTCTTTGAGATTGGTTAGCCTCTTATGGAGCCATAGGAGAACAATGAGAGTAACTCCTTTGAGGTTAAACAGCAGTTATGCTATCAAATATATGTATCAAATATATGTATATATATATATATATATATATATATATATATATATATATATATATATATATATATACTGTAGTTAGGCTGAAATATATATGTAGAATCTACTGGTTACTTTTTACCAGATACATATGTTATTGTGGCTATTACAATTGCATATGTATCCAATAAAAATGACCAGTAGATTCTACGTATAAATTTAAGCCTAAAATGCAATAAAAATGATTGCCCACTTGGCTATGATGCTGAGAATGGGTCTATTCCAGCTCTAATAAATATATCTGAAAAATGACAGGTATATGTATGTATGAGAGGCAAAAGACTTTTATCCAGAATTCTCGTGGTCAGGTCAGCGACGTGAGCCCATTGTGATTATGGGACCTGGGTTCGTTTCCCACCACCAGACATCATAATGTCTTCATATTTCTTGCACTTGGACCTTAAGGCTTTGTGGTGACAAGTGTATCCAAAAAAGCACGAAGTAATTGAGAAGTTAAGAGGGCATTGTGGCTATTACAATTACACACACACACACACATATATATATATATATATAGACACAGTCCCCAGTTATCGGTGGGGCTTGGTTATTGGTGATCCGGTTTTACAGTGCTTGTCTAGCAATGAAAATCAGCAATTTTTGGTGATTTTTGGCACCGATTTCCACTTATCGGCGCTGATAATCGGTTATTGGCGCTGATATATACCTAACAGAGGTGCCGATACCCAGTTATCAGCGATGAAAATTGCTGATTTTTGGCTATTGGCAATTTTCACTTATTGTCATGCTGCCGGAATGGAACCCCCACCAATAACCGGGGGCTGCCTGTGTGTGTGTGTGTATATATATATATATATATATATATATATATATATATATATATATATATATATATCAGTCGAAAACATGACAAGCACCATCCTGGGACAAAGAATTTTTAATTTAATTTATTATATTTTAAAAATGGCACTTGGCATGTTTCTCAACTGAAAAGCTCATATATACAAATAATATATATACAGGCAGTCCATAGTTTACGACGGGTCCGACTTCGACGTTCGAGGTTTCTGAAGCTTTTCAAATATATTCATCAGAAATTATTTCCCGGTTTCTGACGCATGTTCCAGGGTTACGACGGCGTCGTCATGATCAACGGAAGAAATATGGCTCCAAAATGGCAGAATAATAAAAATTTGGAGGCTTTTTTGAGGAAAAACAATAAAAATGCAGTTTACATCGTTTTTAATACACCCAAAGCATTAAAGTAAGATTTTCTTAGGATTTTTGACGATTTTCGACGATTTTTCGGTTTAAGACGATTTTTGTTTACAACACGGCGTAAAAACGGAATCCCCGTCGTAAACTGGGGACTGCCTGTATTATTATTATTATTATTATATATTATATATATTATTATTATATATATATATATATATATATATATATATATATATATATATATATATATATATATATATATATATATATATATATTTCAGACAGATACTGTAACTGGTAGGTTCCATTCCGAACCAGAGATGAACTGATTAGGATATATCGGCACCAAAACTGAAAATTGTGTGATTTTAAAGAAATTGATATTTAACTGGGTATGGCGCCGTTAAACCAGATCACTTAACAAGCTGTTAATAACTGGGGACTGCCTGTAATACCCGATTATCATATGCTGATAAGTGGAAATTGGCGATTTTCATATATATATATAACCAGATCACTAATAACCAAGCCCGTAATAATATATACTGCCTATAATATATATATATATATATATATATATATATATATATATATATATATATATATATATATATATATATATATATATATATATATATATATATATATATATATAGGCAGTCCCAGGTTTCGATGGGGTTTCCGTTTTCTGCCGCCGTAAACCAAAAATCATCATAAACCGAAAAATCGTCGAAAATCCTAAGAAAACCTTACTTTTAATGCTTTGGGTGTATTGAAAACAATGTAAACTGCATTTTTATTGAGTTTTTCATAAAAAAACTCCAAATTTCGATTATTCTGCCATTTTGGAGCCATATTTCTTCTGTTGGATCGGCATATGACGTGTAATAAACCCGGAACTTGCGTTGTAAACCATGAAATAATTTCTGGTGAATATATTTGAAAAGCATCGTAACCTCGGAGCGTCATAAGCCAGACCCATCATAAACCGGGGACTGCCTGTGTGTGTGTGTATATATATATATATATATATATATATATATATATATATATATATATATATATATATATATATATATAGGCAGCAGTCCCCGTTTCTGACGATTTCCGACTTCGACGTTCGAGGATTCTGGCGCTTTTCAAATATATTCATCAGAAATTATTTCCGGCTTACGACGCATGTTCGGGGTTACGACTGCGTCGTATGCGATCCGACGGAAGAAATTTGGCCCCAAAACGGCAGAATAATCATAATTTGAAGGTTTTTGATGTAAAACTCAATAATAATGCAGTTTACGTCGTTTTCAATGCACCCAGAGCATTAAAAGTAAGGTTTTCTTATGATTTTTGACGATTTTCGACGATTTTCCGGTTCTGAATTTTTCGGTTCTGACGTGGCGCAAACGGAACCCGTCGTAAATCATAATTTATATATATATATATATTTTATATATATATATATATATATATATATACTGTAGAACCCCAGTTTCGACTGTCGAACTTTAATCAAAATGTTCAGTAAATTTTTGCCTCAGTTTAAACAACAAACCGCCGATTATGAATCATATGATGTTTGTAGAAAAAAGTTTTCTTATGATTGTTGGTGGCGTTCTTCCCATTTTTTAAAAGCATTTAAAGCCCACATGCTTGCTGCTGCTGTTGAAAAACAAGCCATATTATCACATGAAATTAATAATACAGTATTTATAAACCGAATTACTGTATGTCTGTTATCATAAAATTAAGAAAAATTTCCGAAATTAATTAAACTCGGCAGCCTGTGGCAGATATAAACAAACCAGGCGCGCCCCTGGTGGTGGTCGGGTTATATATATAACCCCGTCGTATATATATATATATATATATATATATATATATATATATATATATATATATATATATATATATATATATATATATATAGTAGAACCCCAGTCTCGACTGTACTAGAACTTCGAAATAATCGGTTTCAACACGAAATGTTGAGTAAATTTTGCCTCGGAGTTTAAACAACAAACCGGAATCCGACCCGATGAATCATATGATGTTTGTAGAAAAAGAGTTTGAGTGGCTGCCGCTAGTTGGCGTTGTTGGTGGCGTTCTTCCCATGCTTATTTAAAAGCATTTAAAGCCCACACATGCTGCTGCTGCTGCTGTTGAAAAACAAGCCATATTATCACATGAAATTAATAATACAGTATTTATAAACCGAATTAATGTATGTCTGTTATCATAAAATTAAGAAAAATTTCCGAAATTACGTCGAACTCGGCAGCCTGTGGCAGATATAAACAAACCAGGCGCCCCCTGGTGGTGTATCAGCGGTACTAATTACATAAACATTCATGTTTATGTAATTAGTACCGCGATACACCACCAGGGCGGCGCTCTGGTTTGTTTTATATCTGCCACAAGCTGCCGAGTTCAGACGTAATTTCGAAATTTTTCTTAATTTTATAACAGACATACAGTAATTCGGTTTATAAATACTGTATTATTAATTTCATGTGATAATATGGCTTGGTTTTCACTGTTATCATTATTAACAACAGTTTTCATGTGTACCTGTTACAGTACATTCTGGTAGTGCCTATAAGGCTACTTAGCCTAGCCTATGGCTCTCGGTATATCATCGGTAATACGGCTGCATTGGTCATAGGCCAACTTTTTTTGATACAGTATGCATTTAAAAATGTAAAAGTGCTTCTGATATGGTAAGTTATTCAACTCTGAACCTATTTAATTGTAATTTGTGTAAAGTTTTGTATAAAAAGGCAAGGTTGGGGTAATGACTGGTTTTCAGGAATGGATTAATCCATTTTCAGTTATTTCTTATGGGAGAAATTAACTCAGAATTCGACAAAATTGAATCTCGACACTTCTTCTGGAACAATTAGCGTCGAGAACCAAGGTTTTACTGTACATATATATATATATATATATATATATATATATATATATATATATATATATATATATATATATATATATATATATATATATATATATATACAGGCAGCCCCCAGTTAATGGCGGGCTCGGTTAATGGCGATCAGTTTTATGGCGCTTGTCTAGCGACAAAAATCGGCAATTTTGCCGCCGAAAATTGCCAATTTCCACTTATCGGCGCCGATAATTGAGTATTATCACCGATACATACCTAACAGAGGTGCCAATAACTGAAAATCAGTGTTTTTCGGTGCCGATAAGCCCGAAAATCGCAAAAAAAACGCCGGAAATCGCCAATTTTCGGTTAGTGGCGATTTTTGGTTTTCATCACATCCCCAAGAACGGAGCCCCCGCCGATAACCGAGGACGGTCTATATGTATATATCTCAAATTCTTTGCACTTTTTGGGAAATGCTTGTCACTACAAAGCCTTAAGATCCAAGTGCAAGAAATATGAAGATATTATGATGTCTGGTGGCAAGAAACGAACCCAGGTCCCATAATCACAATGGGTTCATGTTGCCAACTTGACCATGAGAAGGATAAAAGTGATAATGTCAGCTGGATTCCAGTTAACACCAGAAGAGTTACAAGGCCAAGACCTACAAGCGCTGTTTATTTATTGTACTATCTATTTTAGACATTTACAGAAAACTGTAACCATGTGTGATCCTGCCACAAAACCTTCTCTTCTTATTGCAAACAAAATTACTCTTTTAGAATGTAAGTACTTATAATTGGCAAATTTGTTGTAAACAATTGCTCCAACAGCCCAAATTTGAAAATATCTAAATTAAGGTTAATTAAAATAATACTCATACTGCAAGATCAGATAAATATTACAAAATACTAAAACTTACAGTGCAATGCTAATTTAAATGATGTACATTTCACCTACTCTACAAACCTACATAAAAATAAAAGATTATTTAATTCCATCCCACCAAGTATTCCTGAAGGAGTATAGGAGAATCAGGCGGATAAGGATCATCAGCTTTACACCACTTTAACTGATTTTCAAAAATATAAATGGAAACAAACATTAATCAAGAAATAAAGAACACTCTTGACATCATTTGCAGTATCACAGTATGTTTAAATATACCTTATTTTCAAATGGCACACATTTGCATCCTACAGAGAAATTCCTAAGATCTTATTGGTAGCCTTGAAATACAGAACTGCATTTAAAATACATTTAGATTATGGTAGGTGAGACTATTATTACTACTGATGATATAAAAACTGGATAATTTCTTGCTATCCAAGACAATTTTTCTTACTGCTTTCCTTTCTATTACATGTTATATCATTACCCAACATTGTGTGGTCATGCACCATCCCAAAACAACAGGTCACTTGTCTTTATTCAAATATAAAGATATTTGTTAAAAACAACTCACATGAACTGTAATTCACCAGTATAACAACAAAGATATAAAAGAATGTTCAAACTTTGGAAAAGAATGCAGGTGTACTCAAAATTCTACTCTCAAAACAAATTTTCCTTGAATTTCAATATACTGTATATTGAGGATAGCCTTCTTGTTACTATTGCCTCAGTGATAACAGATAAGTTATAATAAAGCCTAGTAGTATCATTTATGAAATTAATATTGTTCTAGTGCTGATGTACATATGAGAATGAGAGATTTCACTCACCTTTCTTGAAAGGTCATGATCTTTATCATGAACTGCAGTCAAGTGCAGTATAGCTAACCGTGTGCTGAGTATGGGAGAACTCTTGAAGAGGGAGAAGAGCGATTCCTTTGTAACACGTACCTCTACAGTCATCTGATTGACACCATCTATAAAAGTCATGCTGCGGCCGGAAGTGACCTTACCACCAATTATCTGTATTTATATCAAATATAAAAATTACATCAGAAAAGTAGGTAGAGATTGGCACAAATGTATAAGCAACTGCATTTGCACTTTTATCTCTACGCAATCAAGATTTCTTCCGTTACTTTACTCACATTTTCAACAGAAGTGTACAGCAGTATATACTGGTCCTCTGGTTTCCTTTTACAAGTCAAGTACAATACAAACCAATTAAACATAAGAAATATGAGCAAAATTCAGACTAAAATTTGCTGATTCTTTGGAATAAATTCTATACAGGATTGCACTTTTTGTTATACGAATACAAGTTTCTTGTAGACAAATGCATGCAAAAATCTATTATGTAAAAACAACTAACCTAAAATTCAAAATGGACCTATCAGTGAGTTTTTCATTTGCTTAAGGCAGGGTTAAAAACTACTACCAAACTATTTTGAATGCCAAACAATAGTTAGTGAGTACTCCATCAAGACAAGCAAACAGAAAGAGGATGTTATAATGGAGACCAAACATTAGTCTGTGAGCTACTCTAACATGACCAGTGAACAGAGAGTGAAGTTGACTTCATGTCATACCTAAAGCAATTACAGTACACAACTTATGAATGTAGCATCCAATGTGTACAAAGAATAAATTTACCTGAAATTAAATTGATACTCTACTAGAACACTAACTTGTAATGAGTACTGTATTATCAAATTTTTCTGTTATTCAAAACTAATTTCTTAATTATCAATTTCATTCTGTGATATTAAATACAAAAATTTCTTGCATAATGTGGTAAACCAACCACAGGAATCAATTACAAATTCCTGTGATAGACAAATACCCTTATTTGTGATAAAAACTAACCTGATACAATTGTGCATTGGGAAGAAGTTGAGCTGGAGGGGTTGTAACAATGTGGTTGTTGGGCAAGTGATCCAGGCCAATGTCAAGCATGTGCATACAAACACCAGGCACAATCACCAACAAATAGTGTTCTGAAATACAATGATAGCCTTAAGAAAAGAGTACAAAAATAGCACGATTTTGATATGTCACTTGATATCCTAATACAGTATAATCACACTGTAACACCAGTCCTAAGGAGTATGAACCTACCCATCTATAAGTAATGCCCCCTAGGTAAAAGCCTAAGAGAGTAGACTGGTATCCCTAAGCACCTACCCATAAAACTGAATTAACATTCATACTCCTCTTGAAAAACAAAAAGCAGGAAGAGCTCTGGTCTCAGGGACACAAGCTTGTGTAGCCTTCCCCCATGTTGTCATATGCCCCTGAGATGATTATTTTGAGCCAGTAAGAAATACTGTTCCTCAATACCAGCTTTCTAGAACAACCTATAGAAAGTTAGAGTCTGGAAATATCTACGCTACAAGCATCAGTTCTTTGAAAGAAAACCCAGATCACTCTAACTGAGTACACTGGGTACTGGACAGAGTAGAAAGTAATGTATGTTCTGTACATGAGAGGGGAGATGAAAGGAGAGTGACAAGATAAAAAAGGGTGCAGTGAATTATTTCTAGCTACCTGGAGTTTGTCTCTTCACTATATAGTCAGTTACTATGGAAAGTCCTACAAAATTCCGAGTCTTCATATGTAGCCTTACTGGAGAATGCATGGATATGTTTATAAATAATTAAATTTCTGTAATATTAGCTAATCAGAAAGGTACATGTGGTGTAATGCAGGAGTTTAACTTCTTTTGGCCATCTGGGAATTAGCTAACTTCTAAGGTGTATTCCCTGGTATATAAAAGGAATACACCTTGGTATAGCATGTATTTTATCTGCAGGGAATATCCAGTTTACTAAGTCAACATCACCATTGACTGCTGGAAAATCATTTGCTTACCTTTAAAAATTTCACTAAATCCCTGAAATTTTCTCTAATGTGTTTTCTCAGTACATCACTGATCCCTGAAATGGTGGCCCATTATCAACTTTAATTTTAATGGGAGTATGATCACTGCTCTGCCAGTCCTTGTTTGATCTACAGTGAAATTCAATACTGTACTGAAGTTCTAGTTACAAATGCATACATCTGTGCATGAAACACCACCTGTGTGGATGCAGTAATGCACTGGTTCTCTAATACTGAATAAGCCTAGGTCTTAATTCTCTATAACCGAGGCAGACCCATTCCCTTTCTAGTTTGATGTCACATCTTCCCATAAAAATGTCAGCTATTAGATCATCCAAGAGTAGAAATGGCTTAAGAAGGCAATCAAACATCTTGGACAACCTCAATACTTGGGGGAAGATAACATGAATTGCATGTACTTCCTTTTTGAGCTGACTTTCCTAGGTTACATTCTCAATTGCAATTTTAAATATACAGTAATCTCTTGATTATCCAGATTAACAGACCGAATGCCCTTTTGGATAAGGGCAAAATCCAGATAAGGTCAAATAAAACTCTATGGATGTGAAACAGCAACTCCATATTCACCCTCTCCCTACCTTGCCAATAATGCATAACTGTAAATACCTCTAGATATACTTATCAACAACAAACATCACAATTTAAACTGAAAACTTTATGCCCAAAGTAATCATCTACTTTATTTTCCCATATTTGTAACAAAATATACTATATAAATAAACTAAAAAAAAATAAGCAAACTCCAACGAAGGCTGCAGACATGCTTGCCTATGGTTCCAAGCTGAAGGACTGAATTACAGTATCAATGAAGTGGATGGCAGTGGGCTCGGGTGCACAGGGTTTGGGATCTGAAGATGTCAAGGGTACTTAGACGATACATATGATGATTCTGATTTGCAATGACATTCCGCTGAAACTCTAACAGTTGTGCAGGTGCATCTAAGGTCCTGGGGAAGTTGTTGGGGTTATGATGGGGTTCCCCAACACCTTGATAACCATACTGAAGACCACGCACGTGCTTGTGCAAGGGCGCTCGTTGTTAAACAGCCTCATCATCACCGTCGTTGTTGCCATCTTCTGGTGCTTCCTTGTCACCACCAGCAACTGTAGCAGCTATCACACTGTCAGAGAGAAGTTGGAAGCCAGGGCTGCCCATTGTCCAGCCTCTCCTGTACATCATCCTCAGGAACATCATTGCCTCCAGTTGTGAGATGGGCACTGAAGTCATTGCCTTTGAACCCTGGGATGTCCATCATGTCCTCTTCTCCATTCAGCATCCAATTCCAGGTATGGCTGAGGGTCTCTACAGTCACATCCCTTCAAGCATCTGCAAAGTTGTAGATGGCAGACTTTAGCCCATTCCCCCCGTGTATCCAAGTCTTGCTCCTTCTCCTCGTCGTCCTCCAGTACTAACTTCAACAATACCACCTGTTCCATTGGGTGAATGAGTACAGTCATATTAGGAGGCAATTACATAACCCTAATATAACCTTTGTCACCAACCAACTGGGTTGCATAATGATGCAAAGGTGCATTGTTCATGAGAAGCAAAGATGTCATCCAATGTCAAGCAATGTCAAGATCCTGTGTCTGATGATGAATGATACCAATCAGCTACCATCTTGGGGGATAACCAAGCCTTCGCCGAATGATACCAAATCACTGAGAGCGTAGCTATCAACCCACGCAGGACACAGGACTGATTCTTATGTCCAGCTACCACTGATTTGCAATGATGCCCACCAGTAGCATTTGCACATAAAACAGACACATTGCTTGGAAGCTTTCATATGGGTATGCTCTTTTCTTTCTCATCACCCAAGGTGTCAGTGTGTAAGAATCGATAACATAGAACAGCTTTATCAATGCTGTAGATCTGCCTTGGAACAAGGCCCTCTTTTCTCATCAAGTCTTGCAACACCTGGCAAAATTCCTCTATTCACTCCTTGGAAGCCTCCAAAGCTTCGCCATGAGTCTTCTTGTTAGAAATCCCATGTTGAATCTTGAACCGAAACAGCCAACCTTTGGACATCTTAAACTGCAATCATATGCAGGATTTTGAACTTCATAGCTGCAGCCTTCGATTTAGTACCGTGCATATTCATGCTAGCGCCCTCGCTTATGAAACCACACCAAGGCAGACTCCCTAGTGTCCTCATGACAGCCTTTTGTCATGACCTTGTAGGCCTGACTCCTGGACGTCTTCTTCCTAAAGTCAGTCACACTTCTTTAGGATGTCCTGAGAAGTATGAATATTATGCGAGGTTGACCAAGCAATGCCATACTCCTCCATGATAACTGAATTAAATCATCCTGCCTCAATTCTCCCAACGATTTCTAGTTTCTGTCGAAGGGTCAACACCTCCCTCACCCTCTTAGAATGGGGTGGAGCCATGCAAAAGATACACAGCACAATATACAACACTAGCAGGCCCAGCAATGCTGCAGGCACTGCAATGGCAGTCACATGCTTGGGGTGAAGTACTGTGTAAGGAAACCACTCACAAACAGTTCAAACAAGATGATCACACATGACTACACAAGGACAGAAAATGCTCTTTGTTGCCAAGTGCACTGATACTTTCTGGATGTAGCCAATCAGCAAAAGATATGTTTATGACACAAGCCTATCAGCCATTAAAAAGCAAAAAACTCAGTGACATACATTTCTGTCAATAGCGAGAAAGCTTACAAAAAACATGGGTTCTTGCCCATCCACGCACCTTCTACCATACGCTATTAAACTTATGGTATACTGTATCTGTATTAGCCAATATCAAACAATAAACAAAGTGATGTTTCACAATGTGTTAAGTGATGCTGTGCTTGTAAGCCAATAACAATTGCAAAAACTAATGCCTGAGTCACACATTGGTGATTCAAGACCATATATGTCATAACGGTCGAAAATTTGTATGTATATTTTCATAGTATAATAAATTGTGTAAAATGTTTATATTGTGTATATACTAAATTTTCCTAAAAGCAATAAGTTATTTCTATAACAATACTTTTTCTTGAAATGTTGAACACTGTAATTTTTGAGTAACAATTTCCTTAACTACAAACCATCTCCAATATTTTCAAGGTCATTAAACTTAAGATGAATGAAGGTGGATATTTTCATAAGTTTAGATAAAGAAAAAATGAAACTTAAAACTTGTAAAAAATAGAGTGCAAATCAATAATATTAAACTGGATATGAATGAGGGTATGATATATTTTCATAAGTTCAGATAAAGAAAAAATAAAACTTAAAACTTGCATAAAGTGATGTGCACATCAAAATTATCAGTACTTTTGAAATATTTTCGGAATTTCAGATAAAGGTAAAACACAAAACTAGTAATAAGTAAAATATATCCCAAGGGGCTGAGAGAGAGAGAAAGGTCAAGGGCCAAATTAATTACCCACAGCTGCCTTTATTTTCTATTTTGATTAAAATATATTTTGGATTTTAGATTTTTAGTATTCTTGATATACTCTAAGAACTTCAGATATAGATAAATATGACACAGAATACAACATAAAAGAAAATACATTTTGCATTAATATAAATATTTTTTTTAATTTTAACTTTTATTCAGGAATTTTACATAGTTTTTAAACACTATTTTCTTTTATAAAAATAAGTCAGTGAGTTGACTGCAATGCCCTTGTATAAGTAGCTACAAGAAAGATCTCTCCTTAAGGGATACTGGGACATGGCCCTTGACTAGGAGAACAAGCTGTCTTGTCATGTATTGATGGATAAGATATTTACCAGGAAGAGATATTACACATGAAGATAAAGACTAGGAGAAATATTAAAAAATATACAGGGAAATCTTATCACCCTTATGTTAAATTGGATATCACTTTAGTACTTTGTACCCGTTTAGATGACTGTTATACGCCTCCACCTTCTGACTTTTGAGAAACATTGCCATGAAGATAACCTTTGCCCTTTCTTGTAGCATCCTTATGTAAGAAAATGGGATGGATAGGCTCTCACTAAGGTGACATACACAAGAAGTTAGTGTCTATGTGATGTCAATCCTCATATTTTACTAATGTTGTAATGCTTGGGATGACACTCTTATTTTGTTAAAGGAACGACCTGCCATTGAGGAGATCTTCCATATCCTCAGCTCTGGTATCTTATGATCTGACCAGTTCACTGCACTTTTGTTCCATCTTGTCTCTTTACTTTCATGCTTTAGGGTAATGCAATCATGGCAATTTGTATTATTTTGAGAATCTTTAATGCATTTTGTGTTTTAGTGGAAGAGAGATATATTAATATGGTTCATGTGTGAGTCTGGGATATTGTTGTAATTAAAAAACAGTGGCGCAGTGGTATGATTCTCGGCTACCAGTCGAGAGGGCCGGGGTTCAAATCCCGCCGCTCACTGATGGCTCGGATTGCGCCACTGCAAAAATTGTTGTGTCACCAAGGATAAGCCCTAAGTAATGGAAAAGGGAACAAAGACGTGCATAAAGGGGCAGATGGTGTCACAAAAAGATGCTCATGATTGCAAAATATACATTTAATACAATTTTTTTGATGCTCAAAATTTATAAGAAAACAAATGGAGATAAGATAGAGATGGAAGGCAGCTTGTTACATTGAGAACACCTTTGACTGAAACAGGTATTGAAAGGAAGAAAAAAATAACAAAAGCCCAGATGACATAGACTATTATTAGACTACTTATAAATTAAAAGTATCCAATAAGAAAACAAAGAAAAAAAAAATACTCTGTAGTAGAGACTGGCATTGACATATAATTGGAGATTTTGAAAAGTGTGGACTGCTGAATAATAAGATTGATGACTGAGATAGCTTAGCCATGTAATGAAGGATGAGGAGTAGTTAGTCAGAAAAAAGTATTAGATATGAAAAGTAGTAGAAACAAGACCAGTGGGAGGCCCATAAAATTATGGAAAAAAGGTCAAAGATAAAAACTTAAATCAGATGGGAATTCAGGCAGAAATTATACAGGGTAGGAGAGTGGACAGAAGTCACTGAAATCCCAAGACCAAAATTTCTAATTATATTAGCAGGCATACACAAGTATGATAATATTCACAGCAACATTCACCTTTCAACAACTGAATCAAAGGGAGAACTGACATAAAAAAACACTGATGATGAAGAAAGTCTGTTGATTATCATACATAGAAATTACGACATTTTTATAAAATATGTTGGGATATGCAAATAGAGTTTAATATCAATGCCAATTATAAATTCTGTCATTAGTGCTTTACCTCCAAACAGTGAGTATGTCGGCAGCACAGAATGGGCATGACCCCATGGCACTCCTGGTACAACACTGTGTAGTACACAACCATGATGAAGAAGCGTTACTGAATATGCCAAGTACACTTCGCAACTCTCTGGATCAGCAGGTGTTTCTGCTAGACGTGACTGCAAACAAATAAAATCATTTTTAAAACAATATAAAGCCTTTGTCTTGTAGACCCAAACTATTGCCTTTCTATAGCCTCACACTTTAGCACTCAAAATGCCAAATGACAAAGAATTTGCAAAGATGACAAACTTGCTTTTCCAGAGTGTGATATGCTCTTAAATGGGGTGAAAACCACTTCTTACCCATCTTCCTCAGTTTCTAAGCTTCACTTTTGAAATACTGCATTCCAGCTTAACTGGAGGGAATAAGTTGTGGAATGGGACAACTGGGCATCTGCCACTTTGGCTCAAGACTTTGGGTGTCATGCATTTTGACACTGAAGTAAAGTATTGAAAAACTACTAAGTGACATAAAAACAACTGGCCCATATGCAGTATATCTAGTTTTAATTATATGGAAATAAAATTTACATTTTACATAAAAATAAATTATAAAAATGGTAACACTAACAAATACACGCATGTAGCTCTATTTAGTTTTTATAGAGTAATTTCCCAATATAAATAAGGCTCCTCAGGCATTCCACATCAATCATGGTTCCACATCTTAAGCCAGTTTCATAAAGTCTACAACTGACATCTGTTTTTAACAAAAATGGTTGTTCATGTATAGCTAATGAATGTTCATCACATTTATGTCTACCATTCTTTATTAATATAATCCATTTATCAAAAAAATGGTAGGACATTGCATGCATGCTAAATCATCATTCCAATCAATGGAAAGCTGCTTCTGAATGGTGTTTGGGTTAAAGAATACAAAAGATAACAACTAACAAAACACCCATGTTTGTGTACAAGTATAAAATACAGCCTAAACTAAGGAGGATTTCAAACATCACCATCTAGCAACACTAATGGGTTTAATAATATATTAAGTGAGCAGTCTGATGGTAGCTAAGACTGAATATTTAATTACTTAAGCTCCAAAATCAGACACAGATGGTAGTTTTCATATTAATAGTGCCCAGTAAAAGATATCAAGTAAAAAAATCAATTCATACTTGCAAAATCTACAATTCTAAGTGGACAAGAAATTTAATGGGTTTAGCACTCAAACAGACAAGCCAAATGGCCAGCACCAAAACATACCCAACCTGGGAGGAAGGACCTGATAAGAAGACAATGATTTTTATCTAAGAAATATAACAAATTTTTTATCAGTTTGTATTTTTCATAACTAACAAACCACAGGTCTTTACATATGGGAAAAATCTCAAAGTGCAGCTGGACCAGTTTAAAATGCAAGAAGTTGGTGGCATGAGTTTATCAGCCAATGGGGAGTGAGTGTCAGCGGAGCCTGACCTCTTCTCCCCTTCGTATATGCCTTGACTCGCTAGCTATCTCTCAAACTGTCTTCAAGCAAGATGTGCGCTGCCCTTTCTAGCATAAAAGCCAGTTTTTTATGCACTGCCTGTTCCTTCTTCACCTTGGCATTCTGATTTTTCATTCTCTTTTTGTTTGTGTTTCTGTAAAATACTATTGTGATTATCAGTGTGCATTTGCATTCAAGATGCAAACCAACGAATCATCTAAGAAGGCTTTGCCTCAGAGGAAATGTCCTGGGGTAGGTAACAACCCATGTTTTCGTTATCTAGCCTCTCTCGATACTGATCCTCATTTGACTTGTAACAGATGCAGATCAAATGATTGCAATTTAAGTAACCCTTGTTCAGAGTGCCATGATTGGTCTCTGGAGCAATGGATTTTAGTAAGAAGAAGAAATACAAGAGGAAATCGGCTGTTCAATTTGCCTCCATTCCTTTGCTTTCCTTCTTGTTCTTTCTCTCCTTCACCAGATTTGCCTCTCAATGCTCATTGCATCATCTTCTCAAGAAGATTTTACTCCTTCTCGTTCTTCTAGTGCTTCGTCTCTAGATAGTTTGATGAAGGGTCCAGGAGATCTTGTGATAATTTAGCTACCTCTGTTCTTTGGGGGGCCTACTGTCCCACCTCCTGTGTTAGGAGTGTCTGCAGGCAAGCAGTCTCTACAGCTTGGTGTCTGTGACTGCAGTTCTTCAGGGATGGATGCAGAGACCATACTTTCATTGCTAATACCAGTGCTGGTCTTCACTAGGCCTAAGCCAGAGAGCCCCACCCACCCAACATGGGACCTAAGATGAGACTGTCCCACCTCTTGTCTTCCCATCTCCCAGTGTCTGCAGGCATGTCAGTCTCTACAGGTATGGTGTCTGTGACTTCTGCTTGTGTTTCTAAGGCCTTGACTTCCTCATCCTACACCATACTTTCATTGGCCATGCCCCTACCATCGGTTTCCATTCCTGGACCTTCTACGTCTTTTCCTCCTGACTCCTTGGTTCAAGCCCTGATAAAAAAGACGACAATGTGGCGAAGGTGCACTTCCTGAAGAATGTTCTTGTGATTACTCCAACATGAAGGAATCTAAGATGAGAGTCGTTGTAGATCTCCCAACCACGTCTTCCTTGTCTTCTTCTTCTCATTCATCTTCTTCGTTGTCTGTTCATTCCATACCATAGTGAACAATGCGTTGGAGGAAGAGGAGAGAATCTCGTGGCCTGCCAGATGGTCCTCCCTTGCAGACAACCAAGATCCTCAGGCCCTCTTTGGATTCCCAGTTCCTTTTCTCCTTCTCCAAGAAAGAAACAAAGGCATTGTTGGGGTTGCCCTGTTCTAACCATGCTGATTGTGTCCTTATCCAAATGAATTCTCTCAACTCTGGATGGGAAAACTCTCTTTGGTCGATATTTAAGTTACCTCCAAACATGTTTGTTCCTGGTTCGAGTCTCCAGCTGCCCCTCTGGTCTTTTTACATCAAATCCATTGCAGATGGCTGTGTGTCTGTCAAGGTTCATGGTTGTATCTGGTCCAAATCTAATTGGTTGTTGAAGAGAAGAGATGCTGCTCTCTCTACTCATCAGTATGAGTGTCATCCAGTTCCCGATTCTTGTGCAGCAACACACTCTGCAAGAGGAGCTGCAGATCTACGGATCAGGCTCCTCCTCAAGAAGTTGCAGTCATTTCACTTTCTTCCACTTGTCCTACTCAAGAAACAAGGGTTAAGACCAAGGCCATTAAAAAAGAAGACAAGGTGGCTGTAAGGAAGTCAACATCAAACCTGAGGGAACGTTCTTGTGATTAGGACAAAAATCATTCCAATTTCTTTCTTTCTTTGAATCTTCACCTGAAAACCCTTGGACAGAGTCAGACCATTCTCCAAAAGGGCGTAATGAAAGTCCTTTAAAAAGTGATAAATAAATATCAGTCGAAAATAAAACCGAACCAATGTCACAAATGGCAAGAATGAATCCTCAGATTCCTTTAACACACAGTCCACGCCCTCATTTTTGTGGCTGGGACCGCTATCAAGACAGAGTCCCTTCTTGTTCATTAGAATGATTTATGCATAAATCAAGAGTGTTGACAGGCCCCACACTGACTGTTCTTAAGCTCCAGTAGTTACAGAACAATGATGCATGGGATGCCAATGATTCAAAAACGCCTCCGACAGGCTGGATCGAAAATTTTTTCAAAAAATCACAGCACGCTCGTTAAGCCTGGAAGTTTAGAACCATCAGAAATGAAAAAATATCATTACCCCGAAATATTGGAATATAGACAAAAAAAACTCAAGAACTTGTATACAAATCGTATGTACACAGAAATTGTGGAACTCAATTGCGATGATTTTGGTATATAACAAATTTTAAAACGATCAAAGCAACACAGAGAAAATATTATCAGAAAAGACTGTGAATTCGCCACCAGTTCAGATTATCCTTAAATCAAAATATTGTGTCTTCCCGTTTGTTGAAAAATGAAGCCCTTGTTAGACTGTAAGTTTTTAGCCCTGTTGCTAACCATGCTGATTGTGTCAAATTAACCATTTATCGTGAATATCTCTTTCAAAACAAAAAGCTCTGGATTTTTTGTTGTATTGAAAAAATTGCTCTCTTTATCGACTAATATAAAATGCAGGTCAAGATGCCAAGGTAAAAAATGTCCCATAAATCAAACTGAACAGTGTTAAAACTGATACTAAAGAATGACACACTGTTTTAAAGTTGCAGAGGAACCATGAGCCTGCCATCTTCATATATAAAAGTTTATGTAATGACTAATGTAAAACGTGCAAATGTTATTAATTGTGTTCGGTACATTTTTTTTTCATTCAACATTAAATAATAATTTGTTGCAAAATATATTTGACTGAAGACATAAATCTATCCAAGAGTTTGAAATATGAAAACATTTCAAAACTGATAAAGCACAGAATTTTCTGACCACACTGGAGAACAGTTCCATATATAAAACTTTATGTAACAACTAATATAAAACAAAAACAAGAATGAGAAAAGAATTTAAAACATTTTTGTGCTAGAGACTTTTTGGTGCAAAATATTGCAAATGAAATATTACTAGAATGTAAGAAATACTGTATATATTTCTCAAAAGTCAATTTTTTGGCTGAATATAGTTACAACCGAAAATCACAAAAGAGTTATTTTCACTAAAATTTAAAATCATAAAATTTACATGAAAATTAGTAAATGACAAAGAATTTCTGAAATTTTCGGAAAGAGTTCCATAAAAAGTTTTTTCAAAAATTCTGATAAATCATATTTTGAATTTTAAAATGAAGGTATTTGAATATTACTAGAATGTAAGAGTTTTAGCTTACAACTGCGTTTTTCGACCATTTCGGTCGAAAAGTTGACCGAAGGTTGAAATTTTGTAGTTGACCTCCACTTGGCATTCAACAGACATATTTGCTGCTAAAAATCTCAAAAGAGTCAATCAAATTTCTCATACCATTTGAATTTTAAGGTGCAGAAAGCCTACTCCACTCACGAATACGAACAAATCTCTAGCTCAAGATTCTGCTAGAAGAGTAGCATCTTTGCATGCAATCAGTTTGTTCTCCAGACCTTGCCACATGTCACTAGTATAGATAATAAATAGCAAAAGTCCAAGAACATTACCTTGAGAAACACCTGAAATGACATTACACAGAGCCTTTGGGTTCTGCCTATTAAAAATTCATTTCAAATATTAAAAAATATCCATCAGCTCCAATTAATCTTAGCTTGTGCATGAGTGCTTCATGATTCACACGGTCAAAGGCTGCACTAAAATCTAGACTGACCACGTATGCCTCTGCACCCTCATCAAAAGCACTCTGCAAGATAGTAGACACTGACAAGAGTTCATCATAAGTGCTGTGGCCTTTAAAAAACCAAACTGTAATGCTGGTAGCAGGTTATTATATTCAATAAACCTACAAAGATGCTTAGAGAGCAGCATCTCAAAAACCTTAGATTAAAAAGGTAATTGAATTGGACCTATATTCACAGGGGCATGAGGACAGACTCAGTCTCTTAGGTAATGCAGCAATGTTTCCCTTCCTCCAAACAGAAGGAAAACTTGCAAGTCCAACTAATCATCTGAAAATAGTAGGAATCTAAAGAGCAATGAAATCAGTAATCTTTTTAAAAAAGACGAGAAAGATCCCATTAGGATCCATGCCCACATTACCGTCAAGCCCCAGAAGCAAAGTTCTGGCTTCCCTAGACATGAAGGCCATTGAACAAAATGTAGGCTCTGGAAAACATGACTGTGGCAACACCATGGACTCACCACACTGCTTGCTCATAAAGACTTGAGACAAAAGTTCCACCCTCTGTTTAAGGCAATACATATACAGCAGTTCTACCTGGTCCAATAAGCCGAGGATGCTTGAATCAACTCCAAAGAACAATAATCTTGAGGGTAGACCACCACTTATGGTCAACACCACTAGAGAGCAAGATCTTCACACTCTCATTATAAGCTCCCTCAGCTCTCTCACAGACCACCTGAGCTTGAATTCTAAGCTCAGTGATTTTACACAAAAAGTCCAATAAACTGTTCCTCAAAAAATGATAAGATTCTTGTTTTTCACAGTAGGCAACCTTACATACAGCAATGAGCCAAGGCTTATCTTTAAAACAAGATTTGAGGATTTTAGAAGGAATTCTCCTCTCGATAATAGTCTTAAGGGGATCACTCAAACACTCAATAATATTTGGACTTCTATAAATACTGCTCCAAATCAGCTCAATAGTATCATAGTGAATCCCATCCCAACTGGCCTGGAATTTCAAATATACCGTTCTTAAAAAGCTAACATCGGGAACAACCTCAGCCATCTCCACATTAACCTTGATCAAACAATGATGAGATGAACCAACTAGCAAACCTACTCCACAATATACAATCTCTGTAACAGCTGTGAAGACAAGGTCAAGACAACTGCCAGATTGGAGTGTGGTTTCATTTATTAACAGCTAACAACCAGAAATAGTAGAGAAATATAGAGCCACAACACCATGATTTCTGTTGCAGTGACTGAGCTCAGCCATCCAGTGAGATGAGCACTGTGATCACAAACAAAAATTAAACAAGCCTTGGAGTCTGCTTCCTGAACTACTGCTATTTTGGTAAGCAAGCAGCCATCAACAGTCATCCAAATCTTGGTTCTTATAGCTAGAAAAGAACAAATATTTATTACTCTTCCACAGACTTTCATGCATCAGCACTGATACAGTGGCCTGTGAGATGTGAAGAAACCTTATCTAATATAGAAAGCCATTCCAAAAACCATTGCAATGGCATTATGCTTGAGTAAAGTGGGCTTCTTTAACCCTGCAGTTCTGAAGTAAGTGCATATCTGACACATGAGTTGCAGAACAAAAGAGGATGTCAAAATTAACAGCAGCAACATCCAAGTCTTTTTTTATTCTTATATAATCCTACAAAACACTTTTTGAATCCCAAAAGATGAAATTACTTTCTCCAATAATTGCTATTTTCTCAAACACTGTTAAAATATCAGACAGCTGTGCTGTAAAATTATAAACTACATGAGGAAGTATGCCCATATAATAAAATTCACTGCTGTAAACTCCAAAGCCATCCCAGCACTGGGCTAGGAGCCATCAGTAAAAATAAGATTTGAATCACTATGTAAACAACATGTTATCAAAAATTTATCAGACCTCCACCTCACTTTCTGAGGAATTCCAATTAGGAATTATTAATATTTTGAAGAAAATACATCATTTTCAAATACGTTGAAAAGATTTAGGATGTGTTTTATAATATCTAAAATGATTCCTCTAATTGCAGTTTTGATCAGCAAAGGTTTGGTGATCTCTGCAACCTGCTGTACCTTTCCCTTAGTTGGTGCTTTACTCAGTATTGAAGGATTCTTCCCCCACAACTGGCAGAGGAGTTGCCTGTTTCAAAATATAACTACTGATAACAGCAGAGGATAATGGGAGAAAAAGTAAAAGTAAGTATAGCTTAGTTTTACCAGACCACTGAGCTGATTAACAGCTCTCCTAGGGCTGGCCCAAAGGATTAGACTTATTTTACGTGGCTAAGAACCAATTGGTTACTTAGCAACGGGACCTACAGCTTATTGTGGAATCCGAACCACATTATAGCGAGAAATGAATTTCTATCACCAGAAATAAATTCCTCTAACTCTTCATCAGCTGGTCGGGGGAACTGAACTCCGGTCCATAGGTACAAGCAGCATATTTACCTATGAGGGAGACTTATCCCCCATATAGACGCACAATAGTACCAGAATTTTATTTTTCTCTTAAAGTCATAATTACTTCAAAAGGCTTACTGAGAGAAGGAAAGTGATTTTTTAAAGCATGATCATATCACAAAATTTCATGGCTTTGGAAAAATTCTTTTCCATGCTTAAAATCTTTATTGTATAACCCACACTGATATGCTCTGCATTTTATTTACAATCAGCAACTTCTTCACTTTGGTACTATCTGACAGTTCATACAGTAAGCAGCTAAAGTGCAAGCACCATGTTCATGAGATGAACATTGTCATAAAGTTTAACATTTTAATAAAGATGAGATGGATGACAAAATCTGCAATAATTACAATATTACAAAGGCTCTGGTTTGACTAGATGATGGTGTTCTCTCATATTCTATTAGTAAATTAAGACATTATAGGATCTTCAAAGGGATAATTATCACTGTAGTGTTTGGAGCCATTCTACTGTGCATTCTTCATATCCTCCCTGAAATCTGTCTACATGTACCATTTGCTTTTGCCTATTCTTTATTTTACTGTATCACAGGTTCTATCTGATATCCAAGGCTTCCATCTTGATACCTGATATTCTATTACAGTACATTACTTTATTTCCAGTGCAGAGAGAGAGAGAGAGAGAGAGAGAGAGAGAGAGAGAGAGAGAGAGAGAGAGAGAGAGAGAGAGAGAGAGAGAGAGAGAGAGAGAGTACTAGCTCAGTGTTTGTATATGGGTTTATTGTATATAGAGCATTCTGTATTATCTATATTTAATGCAACATTATTTCCATATGTGAGATTACACTGCAGTTATTTGCTAAGTGTTAAAACTTTTCTAGAAGGTATACTGAAAAGACATAGAGACATGTACAAGTATAAATCAAAGAGAAAGAAAGAGAGAGACAGAGAAGTGTACCAAGTGTTTATTTTCTAAATTTGTAAAGTACTGTACTGTATATTACCACATGTACAGTACAATGTAATCTATTTAATATCAAAATCTTTTAATATTTTAACAATTTCAATCTGCAGTTTTACAGAAAGCTACAGTACTCATTTCTCTAAGAAAAACAGTAATATCTGGGTACCACAATAAGGCACATGAATGACATAACAAGAGAACAGCAGAAGGTTCAGAACAGTATCAATCACAATTGGTTTTCATTATGAGTTACAGTACAGTACTGCATTTTAATACACATTATACAATAAAGAACAGTATTGTACATACTGAAGATTCATCCTTTACTGTACATATATCGTATATGGATATCTCTTTCTGTGCAATACTGGTCTGATAGTAAACCCAACTGTTCTAAAGTGTTTGCTTATGCTCTATGTTGCCTTCACAAAAGTTGCAAACTTTTCACTCACTGCTGCTCTGTAACAGTACTGTGCCAGGGTATCTTTAGAAAACTTAATCTGTGCTTACTGAACTGTAGTTGAAATTGAACAAATTAAGCACGATATGCTAAAATGTTTGCATCTCTGTTCAGAGGTTTTACAGTGTGTGTATATACAACAGGATGTGGCTTAGCAAATAATGCTTAATCCATAAGTGTGTAAGTAAGCATATGCCCAATACTGAATGCTTTTTTATCAGTGTTGAGAAAAACCATCCACAGTTTTTATTGGAACAACTGTTCCTAAGTAAACATGTGTTTATTGAGCTTGCTTTTTTGCTTATGGGTTTTACTATTTCATGTATTAAGTGTATGATAGAATTAACCCTCACTATTATTACATCATTTAACCAATACTGTACAAGAAAAAAAAAGTTTTGATGTAGGAAAACCCTATTTTTGGTAGTCGCTGTTGAGTCCTTGAGGAGTTACCTTCCATGGTCTACCAGAGCTCCTTGGTGACCAAACTAATATCAAAGAATTCTCTTCAATTGGTCTTTTTGGCCAGGTATTGTGTCATAATGATTAACATTATAACATGTGATTGAATATATAATGGACTCAAAGATAAGAGGGCACTTTCTCTTATCTTCAGTGAAGCTGAACCCAGTTTTTCCAACGTCAAAGAACCTGCAAGAAAGAGAAGTGACTATTTCGCATGCGCGTCCGCCCTCTTGCTTACAACCGGGCTGTTAAAGACCATGGAGCTATTACTCTCTGTTGGTCAATGCAGGATGATCCCTTGCCCAAATCCCGTGCCATTTTGTCAGGGAAGTGGGAGGGTTTTGAGGACTCAACAGCAACTATCAAAAATAGGTTTTTCCTACGTCAAAACCTGTTTTTTGATAGCCTACTTGTTTGTTTTGTCCTCAAGGAGCTTTACAAAGAAATTGACAGGTGATGAAAAAGGCTTAAGCTCTCAATTTTTAATCCCAAAGGAAAAAACACTTCTGGTCAGAGGTCAAGCCATAAATTTCAAGTCCTATTCTTTATTCCAAATACTCTTCAGGTTTTGGTACCAAAGAACAAGAAACTATACACGAACTTACGTTTTAGAATGTAGTTCTACAGTGGCTTACCTAAGCATGCTGGGTCTGGTTGCAGTACTGTCACCCTTCTCCCAGCAATAGTTAGCATACTCACCGTCAATAAGACCCCTGGTGTTCTGCTGTAGCATCTAGGGGTTAGGACTAAACATGCCACCTGCTGATACACAGTGTAGTCAAATTTGTTCGAGCTTGCGGCAATAGTTTAACTGATGACCACCCTGTACATTTGGAGACTCTTTCAAAAAAGACATTTCTGAAGAAGGCCAACGATGTACTTACTTTCCTAATATCATGTGACCTAAGCAAGGAGTGTGGATTTGCCTTTTGAATGAGAGACACTACAATCATTCTCAGTCCTTGTAGGGAGAGTGGTTAGTTTGTGCTAGGGTGTAGGAAAATAGGACCCTCTGGGAAGTTTGCCATGACTTCTAGGTACACCTTAAGTGCTTGAACCGGGCATAATGTCTTGTCTACTAAATTGAGTTTTCTTATAAGAATATATTTCCTTTTTAAAGGATCCTCATTCTTGGCCAAGAATGATGGGCCAGGGGACAATAATAATTGATGGTCAGCTGTTTGCGTGATGCATTGTCCCTGTCAAAGAGACCCCAGTTCACTAATACGAGCTCCTGATGCTAATGCAATCAAGAAGATTGACTTTTGTAGCATGTGCATTGTGGGTGTATTGGGTCCGCTAAATTGAGGGGTTGATAGAATTCTGTCTAAGCACCTTGTTCAGGGACCAAGTAATTGGATGCCTTTTAGGAGCAGGCCTTTGTAGACAAAAAGACTGCAGAAGGGAAGTGACAACTTCAATACTGGAGTCAATCCCGAATCCATAAAGCAAATTCCATTAATGCAGCCTTGTATGCCATGACTGTTGTAACTGCAAGGGCATTTGTCTTCAAAAGGGTATATAAGAAAAATTAAAAATGTTTCTACAGAAATCTCAACTAGGCTCTCAGTATGGATATAATCTAACCATATCTTCCATACAGACTGGTATTGCTGGATAAATGATGTCCGTAATTTTTGCATTAGGTACCTAGCAATGTTGGGTGAGTAATTTTCATGGTAGATATTTTTTAAAAAATCCATATGTGAAAGTCTAGGCTTAGAAAAGGGATAGAACAGCAGACGATAGTGGAATTGATCTTTTCGTCCATTGTTGAAGTAACAGGAACCAATGCCTGTTTGGCCAATTTGGGGCTATTAAGTAAGCTGTTTCTTTTGAAAGTTAGAAGTTTGCTCAAAACCTTCGAAATCTGGGGCAATGGAAGAAAAAGATATCATTCTCCCCTTATTCCAGTCTTTAGGAAAACATCCCTTGCATATTAGGACTCTGTAATTCTTGTATGTGGCAAACAGGTCCACTTCTGGTTGTGGAAGCATGTTGGCTATTGTTTGAAAAGAGTGGTTGTCCAACATCCACCCTGTTGAGGCTGTCGTTTTCCTTGATAGAGAGTCTGCTATTACAATGAGACCCCCCTGTGAGGTGAATTGCAGACAGGTGCAACTTCCTTGCTTGTGCCATCCGAAGGATGGCTAGCATTATAATATTGAGAGGAGGTGAACGTGATCCTGACCTGTTGATGCAGGACATTGTAGTCATGTTGTCTCTCTCTTCTGTCACTCATACAGATGGAGGAGTCAAGGTGACCTATTTTGCCAGAGATTCCTTCCGGATCCAAGGCCAAAGTATCTCCCCAACTTTCTGAATCTTTTGATGAGGTCTGTATCGCATCTTTCTTGCATGCAATAGCCAGAATTTGTTCACATTTCTAGTTGCAGTCTAAGTATTGGATCTATTATTGATGTGAACTGCAGCAGGCCCATCATATGTTCTAATTGCCATCTGGAAATTCTGGGCTGTGCAAGGAACCTTTTGAGGACTTGCCTTATTCTGTTTTGAGTATGATGGGGAGAGACAACAGGCTGTGAAGAGTATCCCAACACCGTCCCAGCCACTGAAAGTGTCAGTGCTGGGTGTGAGGCAGGATTTTTTCAAATTTATTATAAAACCTTTTGACTGTAGTCTGTTGACCATTGCTCTTAGGTTTTTCAAGCACTCTTTTCTTGTGGGCCCCCAGATCAACCAGTTGTCTAGGTAGGCTATTAGTTGTATTCTTTTTTTGTTTGAGTTCTTGAATGAATACCATTGATAATTTTGCAAAATATTCCTTAGGCAATGTTTAGCCCAAAGGGCTAAACATTGTCTAAAGAATATTTTACAAAAATCTGTACATCTTTCCCTATCCGGAACCTTAGGAAGGGGCGGAAGGGAACGGCGATAGGGACGTGCCAGTATGCATGTTTCAGATCTATAGAAACTGTCAAAGCCCCTTTTGGAATGATTCAACGTACTTGGGCAGTGGTAGTTATCCAAAACTTTTGGCCCACAATGTGCTTGTTCAGTGTTGATTGCTTGAGGATCACTCTTCCTTCAGAGGAATCCTTTTTGAGGTACACTGAAGAGACGTACTTGGTGGCAAATATATGCATGTTTCTCTATGGGCCCCATTAACAGGGCCTTTCTGCACATAAATAATGCTGTCCCCCACTGGGAAAACTTCCATTGTCTGTGAAGTCGTCGAAGCTAACCACCAACTATACAATTCCTATTGGTATCTACCTCTTCTTCTGCCTTCACCTTTGATACACATTCCAGGTGTTGCTTTTCCTTTTTCCCCCTACGAGTATAAGATGGTTTTTGGACCTTGTGAAAAAGGATGTCCTTGCTGTTGTTGTTGTCCCTTTGTAGGGAATTGTCCCTTTTGACCACCTACCTGGTTTTTGAAGAAAACTTTTGGGGGTGACTGAAGGCTTATGTGATTTTTGATCAAAGCGAGTCTTTGTTGTGGTTGGGTGAAGAGAAATTTAGGTTTCTTTGTTTCCTAAATTCCCCTATACAATTATGTTGGTGGGCATGCTTGTTGAGTTGAGCCACAACAGACTCCTCAAACAGGTCCTTACAGAAGGGGTTAGAATGTAAAAATGCAGTGACATTGGAGAGTGATGATGGAGCCCTCCAATGCTTCCATTCGCGCTTTTATGCACCATTCTAGGAAGTGCTTCCTGTCAGGTTCTCATAAGACTTTTGAGCCTCAACAGCAAAAATTATCCTGGAATCTTCTGGAAGCCTTTTGGTGGCAACTTCCAGCAAGGTGGTAGCGGTTATAATACTAAGGAGTCAGAGCCTAGCATAAAATTCTGACGAGGCTGTCCCCTCTGAGATCTTCTCAAGGGGGTCCCAAACTGTTGTGGGTCCCCCTGCATAGCTATATCTAAAGGGAGCTTTTTCCTTTCAAAAGGGAGTTGTAGCATTGCCCACTCGTTGGTGGAATTTCCAGAAACTGGGATGACTGTGGGAGATGGTTTTAATTCTGCCATTGTCTCTTGTTTTTAGTCACTACAAATTCTGAAAATCTGTCTTCACATGATTAATAATTATGAAAGTGAATGGACAGAAAACTGGGGCTACTTGGTGAGCAACTTGGGTCTTATTCAAAATGGATGTAGAGATCCATTTTTCGTTGACCTGGTAAAGGGTGATTTCTTTACCTTTTAATGTTATAGGCAGAGATAAGAAAACCGTTTGTTAGTGGCTTCTCCATGTCTGGCGATGATGGTACCATGTGCCATTCTGCATTAGGGAATGCTGCCCTGTTTCTAAATTCTACATGTACAACTTTGATCATAGTTTTTCTCTCATTAATTACATACTTGCCATCAGGAGAGAAAATGCACTTTGAGGCATCTCACCAAGGATTATCAGTATAATCAGGGGTGAGTACTCAAGACTCTATTATGGTTTGATCTGAAATTCTGTATTCCGAACTGACCTTTTTGTTGTTTCCAGTCGGAATTCTAACACTAGACCCTGTTTGGGCACCATTTGTATCCACACTCACTTTTTGGTTACAAGATGTACTTTTACATTTTGGGGTGTAAATGACCGACTTAATTCCCTTTTCGGAATCATGCTTTATGTCCCTTATATATTGCCATTCTATGGCAAGGGCATCTTTGATGGTACTCAATTTCCTTATGGAATTGATCAAATGCCGCAAACTGTGCATCCCTTTTGGGGGGGCTTGCACAGTCTAATTAAACTTCAGCAACTGAATTGTAACTGCTTCTTAATCAAGGGGCAGAAGGCCTGGGTAAGTTACTATACCCCTCCGAAGATGTAGTCTTTTCAGTCGGAGTTAGGTGGATCCTAGTATCCCTTTTTGGGGAAAGATTCTATTCAGCAACAATAACCGCATGGGGAATAGAATTCCTTCTGGAAGGTTTCTACCATGGATAGCTAAAATTTGAGTCCCTGAGCCTTCTGGGTTCAGCAGGGCCATTTCAGTGGCAATGTCCACTTCATATTCTTTAGTAAGAATGTCAACCCCATGTAAAGATTCCTCTAATTCCTCCGCGGGGTTAACCTGGGAGGTACTGGGGACTGATGTTACTGGGTTTTGGCAAAAACATAGATGGTGTTCTAAGAAAGGATTAAATATCTGCTGCTGGAGCTCTGCCAGAAAGGTATAACCTCCCCCTTCCCACCCCTACTGAACCCTAGGACCCATCGAGACACCTTAAAAGGAGCTGTTTCATCCTTAAAACTTGCTGCCAGGAGCATACTACAAATCTCGCCCATATCTGGCGACCAAGCAAATTTTCCTTGTTTTTTACAAGGACTATGCTCATAGCAAGTGGTATGAGCCATACCCACTGGCAAAAAGTGAACCGAGCAATTTGCTACAGAACATTTGAACTGAAGATCCTGCCTAATGGTGACCCTGTAGTGATTCTAAGGGTTTTAATGACTAAGCATCTACAAAGTAGCAGGCAGACCCCATGTTATACTAACGTCTGGAGTAGACTAGCAAGAGATATGGGTTGGACATGGACACTATTCACTTTTCAAAAATAATTTGAAATCCTCAGTGGCTAAAATTAATTGGACATATATGTTTTACTGTAGCTATCTGAGAGCAAAATATGATGCTGAAGTCCTTTGGACCAAAACTTCACACTATGGAATGGGAAGAAGAGACTGGCAAGTTACATAACCCTTTAAGAGTGTATCAACTCCAGAAGAGCAAGATTCTTATTCTGAATCATTCTCAGCTCATCAGTCCATTAACAAAGTATTATAAAAGATTCTACTAAAGCAATGATTTACATTATGTATGAACATTTACAGTATAATTCCATTGCAGTACTTACATGATACAAAATGCAGTCCATAAATAATGACAATCATCACATTGTTTCCACTACAGAGTTGGGATTCTAACTTTAAATTGCAATTTTTAACTTGAAGTATCTATAAACAGTTCTAGTCTATCACACCATCAATCTGTTAGCCAAGCCTGTAAAGTAATCTGAATACAGCACTAGTCTTTAAAGGAATGGAAGCAAACATTACAGAAGCGATTAATGAGGGTGAAATGAATGTTTATCACAAAAAACTGTACTTTCATCTACCTGGAAAAGATGCCTTTACACATTTTTTCAGTCTGAACCTAAATTGAAAACCTGACTGAGATCTCAAAGAATGAGGTACTTTGAGCACATATGAGAGGGTGAGAGGAGCAACTAGTTACATAAGTATGATGCCAGTCAGTCTCATCAGAGATCTAAGCCCATAAAGAGTAAGCCTAATAAAAAAAAATTGAATGACGATATTCATGAATTTGTCTAGATTTGACTACCATATTAAATTACTCAAGTCTTCTAAGTCAGAGCTATTGAATCCCAGTTAGTTATGGGCTTTGGCTGATGTTCACCCAAGTCTTGCAAATAGCTTTAATGACTAACTCTAACACCAAATAGTGTACAGTAACTTCATCAAATTCAATCCATTACTGAATTACACATTATGTCACCTGCATGGGTCTAATTTAAGCATCTTTACTTGATACTAGGAAGAAAAATATCTAATAATTCTGTTGTTAATAAATAATCAAATTTCTCAAGAGGAAGTTATGTAAAAGCCTTACTTTATATATATAGTGATGACAAATGCAAACAGCACCAGAAGGAGATGTAACAACCCTTAAATCAAGCCAAGCATCCCCTGCAGAATGTAACAATCCCTGGTCACGGTAATCTCCACTCAAATCCATTGGAGAATGCTCTAGGCCTGATAATTCAAGTGGCACATTCAGCTGAAAAAAAAATAAAATTATTAAAATAAAAGAAAATCTTAATAAACATAATGGAAAATTACCACTATATACTACTACTGTAAATACTGTAGTTCTTAATTACACAGTATAAGCAAATTCATTCTGTAGATTTCCAAAAAGCAAGGCCTTGTTATCTCAGTACAGAGTAGGGCAACTCTTGTTAAAATGTCATGTGCAATATGCATTCTGAATTACCCAAAATATCTTCGTATTTCACATATTTATCAGAAATGTATGATTAAACAACCTTATAAATGACAAAACAAAAATTATTATGATCACTTAACATTAACTATAAAATACTGTAGTTCTCCTGCATATAACCCTAGATTTAAGATTTTTCACCTACTCAATACTTTATCAGTAAGCTTAAATATTAAATGTGATACAATAAGAAACTCACTTGACAGGTAGCAACAGCAACAATACTGTACTGTTAAGGGGAGAGATGCTGAATTGTTACACACAACACTTTTTATATGCCTTTTACACAGTTGCCACATATGTGGTCATGAGTGTGGTGATACCCGATATACCATGGTGAACATCTTGCTAACAACTTTTAGACGGATGAGTATATAGAGAACCTTCAATGAACTCTAAACAATTGTGTTATGAAGTAAAAAAGTACTTGAGGTACTGTGAACATCCCGAATGTTTCCATGTACCTACTGTGCAAGTGTGTGATGGGGCTTCCAAGCCTAAGATAGTGAGTAAAGTTTGACTCTTAAGATAAGCTTGACAGTACAGTATGCATCATAGCAAAGGACAAGGTGCCAACAGCCTTGTGAAAGCACTCAAGGCTTGCCCAATAAAAGATTTCAATGGTCATTTAGAAGGATATCTCTTCCCTGCTACTCAGAGAATAATACTGCAGAATGTTATCAGTAAAATACCAGAGACAAGATGGGTCTATAGCATCATCAGAAGAAGCCCTTTGTTAGCCCGAAGAGCTTCAGACAATGTTGGGCAGAACATTTCCGGCTGATGAAGAGTTAGAGGAATTTATTTCTGTGATAGAAATAATATTTTCACTGATATACCCGTTGCTAAGAATATGAAATGAGTCTACCTGAATGGAGAGCTGTTAATCAGAGTGGTGAAAGGTATACTTCATAAAGTTTGAGAACATTTCTGTGAAGTAATATTTTCACTGATATACAAGAATATGAAGACGACCTGAATGTGCTTATGAATGAATTCATAATGTTTGATGTGGAAACAATATGAAAGAAATTTAGACGGAAAACAAAGTTATAACGTAATAACTGCAGGGATGAATTTACGTGAAAATGAAAAGGCACCATATGGGATAATGAAACAAAACCTGATGATTGTGAATTAGAAATCATGGCAAAGGTACCAAAGGCAACCTGACTGAATGTGGTAACTACAGTATAGAGGCACTGGACCTCACCAGTTTTAATGAAAATATTCAGCAAGCTAATTTTCAATATGTTAAAGAACAAAATTGATAAAATGTTTAGAGAACAAACTGGTTTTAAAACAAGCATGAGTTGCACAGAAAAGTGTCAAAACATTGACGTGGAGTAATGATAGAAATCTGACAGAGTATGGAATTTATGCAGCATCCACATGCCAATAGTATCATAGAGTGTCTGGTGGCATCAGTGTAGCATTCTGATTAAACATGTACAGCTAACTGAAATTATCCATGAATGAAGCAGATGCAAAACTACTGCTGATAGGGTCGTATCAAGTGAATTTTTATTGATATTGGGATGCTACAAGGAAATGTTTTTTCACCTTTGGTCTTTGCCCTTCTGATAGTTTTTAATGAAAAAAGTAGAGAAGGTCTGAAGTGGAGTAATGATAGAAATTTGACAGACTAAGAATAAAACTTGACAGACCTGGAATATACAGATGTTGGGACTAAATAAAATCTAGGAAAAACAGAAGTAATGAGGACAGAGTAAACACATTAGATTAAGAAAGGATTAAAGATGCTGAATCTTTCAAATGTTTAGGAACAATGGCATCCAGTGCAAATTCTCTCGAGTCAGAATTTTGTGAGGGAATAAAAAGTGCATATCAAACCTCAGGCAACTTGTACAATTTGAAAATCAAATACTGTAACAGGTTTTGATGTAGAAAAAGCCTAATTTTGGTAGTTGCTGTGAGTCCTCAAAGGAGTTACAATCTCATGGTCCCCCCAGGCTCCATAAGACAGACCAACTAATTTCAAAGAATTCTCATATGGGTGGTCTCAGCTAGAATAGTGCTTGTTGGCACAGTGACAGAATATAAAGGACTCGGGACAAGAGGGCTGTCTCCTGTCCACAACAACCACCTCGGTTTTCCCTTCTCCTACTCACATGGATGTGACAATTAACACATATGTCCACTATTTTCCTCATTACTTGCCAAGCCTGTGCAAGATGAATATTCACCCGAGGCCCATGCTTTTTTTGCCAGGGTGGGTTTGAGGACTCACAGCAGCTGCCAAAAATAGGTTTTTCCTATGGGTGGGTTTGAGGACTCACAGCAACTACCAAAAATAGGTTTTCCCAAGTCAAAACCCGTATTTTAATAGCATAGCCACTGTTTGTCCTCAAAGGAGCTTGCCAAAGAAATTGGCAGCTGACAAAATGACATTGCTCCTAATAAATAAAACACGACAACTCAGATATATAAACTTTTTGTCCAAAGACTAGTCACAGGTTACCAACCATTTTCTTTATTCTGGATACCCATTAGGTTTTGGCAATAAAGAACAGGAAACACACAAACCTATATATGTATAATATCCTTTATGGTTCTAAGGTTATGTCAGGTCTGGCTGCAAGATTATTGCCTTCCCTGGTTCAGGAATACTTACTCTAATAACCACCTCATACACTCGGGGACTTCTTTGAAAGAAACATTTAAGAAGAACGTTGACAATGTACTCACCCTTTTGGATGCCATGTGAATTAGGAAAGGAGCAAGGGTCTGCCTTTTTAATGAAGGGAAGGGCACTAAAGTAATTCTCAGCCTGTGTAGATAGCGGTTTGTTTGCACTAGGGTGTAGGAAAAAGAGGGCCATCTGGGATGTTTGCTGTGACATCTAGGTAAATCTTGAGTGCTTCAACAAGGCATAATGTTTTATCCTAAATACTGAGTTCCCTTTGATGTAAAGGGGTTTTTCCTTTTAAAAGGCCCTCATTCTTGCCAAGAGACAACAGTAAATGACAGCTAGGTGAATGAGTGATGAAACATTGTCCTCATCTAAGACAGCCTAGTCAGCTAATCCAAGCTCCTGATGCCAAAGCAGCCAAGAAGACTACCTTTTGAAGCAATGAGTTATAGTTTTACTGGGCCCACTGAACTGAGATGACAGGAGTCTATGAACCTTATTCAGGGACCAGGTAATGGGAAGCCTTGCACAAGCCAGCCTTTGCAGTGCAGAAGACTGAAGAAGAAAATTAATTTCAATATTAGAATCAATTCCAAAACCATAAAGCAAGGGTTCCAACACTGCTGTCTTGTATGCCATGATTGTTGTAATAGCAAGGCACTTGGCATCAAAAGATATATAGGTACAGTAAAAAAAATGTAAAACTGTTTCAACATGGAAGTAATCTAACCACATTTTCTATATGGACTGGTATGTTGGATAGATGAAGTCTGTAGTTTCTGCACTAGGTACTCAGCAATGTTAGGTAAAGAATCTTCATGGCAGACTAGATTTTAAAAATCCACACATGAAGGTCACAGCTCGGAAAGGAAGATGTTTAGACAATTCTCTCCTCCTCTATGGGATCGAACAGCAGACAGTAATGGAATCCATTCTCTCACATGTTGTTGAAGCAAAAGGAACCAAAGACTGTTCTGCTAATTTGGGACCACTAGGTAAGTGATTCTGTTGAATGCTAGTAGATTGTTCAAAGCCTTCAAAATCTGGGACAATGGAGGAAATAGGTATATTGTATTCCATTTGTTTCAGTTTTGTACAAATGCATCTCTTTGTTTGCTACTGTCTGAATATTCGGGTTCAGAGACAGACTCTGGAAGTTGATGGTTCTTGCATGTGGCAAACGGGTCCACTTCCAGATGTGGAAGCATGGCAATTACTCACTTGAGAGGGGCTTGGCATGAACCCAACTTCTTGATACAAGACGCAGTAGTCATATTGTAAAGGACTGACAAAATGTTGGTCCCTTTTGGAGGTTTCAATTTTCTCAGACAGAAAGACAGCCACCAACTCCAGGAAGCTGATATGACACTCCCTCACACCAGGTGACCAACTTTTTGCTACCTGACGATCCTCCTCATGGCCTCGCCAACCTGTCAAGGAGGTATTAGTATGTATTATCACTCAAACAGACAGTAGAGTCAGGTCGACTTGTTTTGCCAAAGCCCCCTTCCACATCTATGGACAGAGTATCTTCCCAGTCAGATGAAGGCAATTGCAAAGCCTTTTCCTGTTATGTGAGAGCCAGACTTTGTTTACATCCTACAATTGCAATCTTACCATTATACTAACACAGACACAAACTGAAACAGGCCCAGACTTTGTTCCAACAGTCGTCTAGAAAAGACGGGCTGTGCAAGGAATTTTCTCAAGTCCTCCCTTATTCTGGTTTGAGCGCTGTTGGGAAGAGACAGCCGGCCATGATGAGCATCTGTATCCCAACAAAGTCCCAGCCTCAGAAAACATCTGCTGGATGTAAGGCAGAACTTGTTCCTATGTACAATATTAGGAAACCATTTTACTGGAGTCTGTTGACTATCACTCTCAAGTTTTGTCAGCACTCTTCTCTGGTGGATCAGCAGATTAGCCGCCAATCATCTAGGTAGGCCACCAGTTACATTCCTTTTTTCCTAGGCTGTCAGACAACTACTGCTGCTAATTTTGTGAAAATTCTTGGGGGGCAACATTTAACCTGAAAGGCATGACTTTGAATTTGTATGTTTCCTTCCCTATCCGAACCCACAGGAAGGGGTGGAAGGGAACAGTGATAGGGACGTGCTAGTATACATCTTTCACATCTGTAGAGATGATCCAAGTTCCCTGTGGAATGAGCAAGTGTACTTGGACAATATTACTTATTCAAAACCTGTCACAGAGAATGTGTTTGTTCAGACTTGACAGGTCAAGGATCACCCTTTGTTCAGAGGAATCCTTCTTGGGTATGCTGAAGAGTGGTGGTAAATAAACATCTCTTTATCTGTGGCCTCCTTTAAGAGGGGTCTGGTTTTTGGAAAAGACTATTTTTGAGGGGGAGGGTGAGACTATCTCTACCTAGCACCACTGAAAATGATACTGTCTCCCCAAGGGGAGGACTTCCACTGCATGTGATGCTGCAGAACAGTGGTTTTCAACCTTTTTCATACCGCAACTCCTTATGAGCAACTCAATATGACCAATGACCCCCTTTAAAATTTTTGATTCAACAATATGTAGGGTTACCATATTTTCATCAACCAAAGACAGTATAAAAGGAATCTATATTTACTTTGACGGATCCCAAACCATCTACCCGTTTTTATTTATTCCTCCTTCCAAATTTGTTAGACACTTTTTCCTCTGATGGGTCACAAGTTTATGTGAAAGCAATTTTTTTGCTATTCTTTTCTACTTCCAAATCTGTTAGGCCTTTTTACTCTGACAGGTCAAAGTCTATCTGCAAACAGGATTTTTACTGTTAATTTGCCATATACATGTGTTCCCACTGAACACTGGAACACTGTTGGGTGACTGACTGCTTGTCCTGAACATTCTGGGACATTTTTCTGACTGACAGGGATGCCCAGGACAAGGCCTCAAATACAGGACGAATCCCGGCCAAACCAGGACGTATGGTGACACTAATCATATGTATTATCCTAGTACAAAAATAGCACTGAACTGTAATAAATTTACTACTTGCATTAAAAAGATATTATTATAACTATTTCTGTTAAGTAAGTTGAATTATAGACTGTTTTGGCCTGACGATTAGGTGTTTCTTCATGTAACAGCAGTCAAGTTGAAAAAAGCTAAAACATACCCTCTCTCAAGAACGAGCTTGTTAAAGAAATTGGTCTGTAATTATTTACATTACTGGGATCCTTTCCAGGTTTGGGAATAGGAATTATTATAGCTTTATGCCATTCATCTGGAAATAAATTTTGAAGCCATGGATGATTATAAAACTCTAATAAGTATGACTTGATCCAAAGGTGCTAAGTGGCAGATCATCTCGAAACAAATATTGTCACCTCCAGGAGCAGATTTATTGCTGTTTGAGAGAGCATATTCCAACTCTGACATATTAAATTTTCTATTATAATATATATCTTCTTTTGTTTCAAAATTTATTGCTATTAATTCTATTTTATTTTTCTTTAAGCGGAAGTGTTCATCTAAATTTTTACCACTACTTACATTTGCTAAATTTTCTCCCATTATATCACTTATATTTCTTTTGGATCAAGTGTTCTTTTCCCATCTTTTAATATGGCATGTCTAGGTGGTTTAACATGGGTACCATTAATTTTCCTTAATTTTTCCCATATTTTTTGTATGGGAGTATTATTAGAGAGATCTGATACGTATTTCCTCCATGAAATGATTCTTCCTTGAATTACTTCTTTTTTAAATTTTGCAGATATTTTGTTGTACAGAAGTTTTAATGTATCAAATACTAGTAATAATACAGTAATTTTTTGTACAGTTCCTTCTAACATTGGTAATGTTTTATTTATTTTACTGAACTTTCTATTCAAATTATCTAATTGTCTCCCTACTGAGTGTTTTATATTTATTAATTCTGTTCACTTATCGGACCACCATGGAACTTTGTGTTTTGTTGGATGGGGTTTTGAATTTTGGCATTGCTTTATCAGTAGCATTTTTAATGAAATCAACAAGAAATTTATTAGCTTCATTATGGGATTTTAAATATTCAAATAGTGGGATATTTCTAGTGTGCATTTCATATCGCTCCCAATCTGCGCTATAAATGTTGTAATGAGGGACATGTTTTGCAAGATTATTTTGTAATAAGGAAATTAATAATGGGAAATGATCACCAGTGTGCAACTCATCAACTGTACTCCAATCTAATCTGTCAACTATACTTGTTGCACATAGAGTTAAGTCTACTGAGGAAAATGTTCCATGTGCTTTTGAAAAATATGTGCTAATTTTGTTATCATTTATACAGCACATGTTGTTTGAATCAATGAACTCTTCTATTTTACTACCTGTTCTATTTGAGTTTGTACAATTACAGTCCCATATTGGGTTGTGAGCATTAAAATCACCTACTATTAATGTAGGTTCCTTGGTATTGTTAAGTAAATCTTTAAGTTTACCAATGTCATAAATTTTATTAGGTTGGTTGTATAAATTATAAATTACATAATTATTGTTTTTTATTCATATTTTAATACCTGATATTTGCAAGTCAGTAAAATTTACAGGTACTTTGTTATAACATACTTTGTTATGTACAATCACTCAAAAAAGTTTTGCAACATACTTCAAAACTTTTCGGACAACAGCTCATAATAGCGACATCTGGTGCTATTTGGCAACTCAGTTTTAAGCGTGTGAAACAACTGAACACTAGTGGTGGGTCCGAGAAACTACCTGCAGTTTCCCCTTAAACAGGGCTTTTTCTGATACTGCTTACTGTTGTCATATTTTACTTATTTAAAGGATGTTATTATAATACTTCAGAGGTCATCGCTGTTCTTATGTTTTAATATTTTCATCCCCAACTGCCATCACTATCATTATTTTATCTCCTTCATATGTGTGAACTTTGTAGACATAGGCCTATGACTGTTATAACTTGAACTATTAGTCTTATTAACATAAACAAATACGACTTTTGTAAAGATTTGCTTCACATTATTATTAATTAAATTTTTGAATGACTAATCCTATGTATATTGTGAACTACTGAAACTTAATATAAAATATACTGAACTAGACTAACAGATTTCACGTCTATTTTTGTAATACAGAATATAATCGCACAAATACATATACATATATAATATAAGATAAAATCCACGAAGATATGGAGTGCTGCTAGTTATCATGTAGCAGACTCTCAGTCTGCTTTCAAAGGACTAGTGTCTTAGGCCTATCATTTTGATGCCTCTTATGATTTTATCTTTATTAATTCATCAATATATTTTCCTGATTCAGTTTGTATATACATAAATATATATAATGCTGTTTCATATCTAATTTCTCATTTCTTTCAAAGGCCTATCATTTTGATGCCTCTTAAATTAACTGAATATATAATGCCTATTTTTGTATTTCTTATTATCTAAGTTTCTAAAGAATTAAAATTAGCTAAAGTTCAACATTAATTTAGTTAATGCTAAATGCTCATCAGTGGAGAATGTCTCCTCCTCATCACAAAAGATGACTCGTACAGAAATCATCGGCCACTGGATTATATTATAACGCAAACCCTAGCCTCTATTCTTTGTTTCGCTGATATGAAGTGTTTCTTGGCGTGAGTATGATGAAATAATATCTTGGTCTCACGTAGCCTGTTACGGATGGTTTGAGCAGCAACTTGAAGGGAGAGCGTAATGTTCTCTCTTTATAGCAACATCGGTTGTATGGGGAGTAAGGTGGAGCTCCTTCAGTGATCATCCGATGATGATCCTTAACAGTAGTGCAACAATGGGGTCGTCCTCCACTTTTTACAATGAATTTATCATGTTTCCTCGTTCTCTCTGTTGTTGTATCCCTCTATACATGGTTGTTTTATTTACGCTAAGCTGCCGAGCAATATCTACGATAGAAACATTAGTCTTATGCAAGCTAATGATTGTGGTATGGCTGAGTCTGTTGCCCATCTTATCGGTACAAGTGACGAGACAGTTTAAACTTTCCTGCCCGAATGTGGAGTCACACGATAACATACGACGTTATGAGATTTTTTTCCTTTTTGTTTTTGACAACGATAATGATTAAAATCTTTCTTTCTTTATTTATATATAATTTCATTGATGATTATTCAATATTATTTTATTAGTCAATAAGCTTTTATCTGGATTCGAAATATAGTTTCTTCTTTGACTCTTTTGCCCAATCATCCGAAGTGAAATTTTTCAAAATGTTTCGTCATTTTTCGTAATATGAATTTTTCACTCACCATTCTTTTTTATAATGTTAACCGTATGATTAATAACCAAAATCGAATAAGAAAATTACATTTCCTTGTAAATATCAAAAGAACAAATTACTGTTAGGTGAACGAAAACATCTGGAACATGTTGCAAAACATTTTTGAGCGACTGTACATATATAGTAGTACCTAAATTTCCTTCTTCTTCTCTAGATGTAGATACTAAGGTATATTTACCTATTGTTGATATTGTTTTGTTGACATGTTGTAAACATAGTATCACTGGTTCATATTTCCTTAGTAATCGTTGTATTTCTCCCAAATGTAATCTGGTCTGTAGACCATTTATGTTCCATTGCATAACATAATTATTGCAAGTATAACATTAGTGTGTTCAAATGTTATTTTCTTTCTGTGGATCATCAATTTGCATTTTTTCTAAAATCCTGTTTACGATATTTATTTGTTTTTCTTTATGAGATATTAGGTGCCCAAAGCACATACAGCCCTTTTTGTAGTGTCTAAACTAGTAGTTTCTTTATTTCTGTATCTTATAAAATTTCATATAGTGTTTGATAAACTGTCCTTTGTTATGCTCTTGTTTTTGTTGCACAGTTCAATAAAACATTCATTACATCCACATGTGTTTTCATGTGTCGTTTCTTCGTTTACTCTTGCTGCACCTATTATTGGTGATGGAGTAATCTCTTCTCCCATCACATAATCATTATTGTCAATGATTTGTTCCCCTACTATTTCTTTGATGTTCTGGGTATCTGTTTTCATTGGTTTTATTATTACTTTAGGAGACAAAGGTATATTCTTATCATTTTTTGGTTTATGTTCTTTCTTCAGGTCTCCTGCCTTTATTTTAATGGATGTATCTCTAATAATAGTTGGTTTTTTGTTGGTCTTTGGTGGAGTTCTCTCTAAAGGCCTCTTTTTTTCTTTAGTTTCTAATTCTAATTCATCATAACCATCTTCTAATATTTCTGTGGTGCTTGTATTATCTTCTAGTGTTTCCATTTCTCTTAATATCTCAAATGAATTTGAACAAATATTTGTATACTTTTCTTGTTCTTTGCTATATTAGTTTCTTCTTGCAAAGTGGTTATTTTTCTTTGGGACTGATCTATTAGGGTTTTGTTACTCTTATCTATTTCCATTTTTGTTTCATTGTTTGACCTAGTTACAGTAGAAAACATTCACTTCATTGCGGGATCATGCATTCCTCTAACTTTAATTCTAATTTGGCCTCTTTTTATAGGTATTCCTGTCCTTTCCTGAAGTAATTTAATTCTGTATTGTATATATAATACTGTACATACATTCCTTAGATCTTACATGGTGATTTTGTCCACAGTTAACGCATTTCGGTTCACCACACCTCCACTGTGTGGTATGTTTGTCAGATCCACAATATGCACATATAGATTTATTATGGCAATTTTTCTTTGAATGTCCATACACACTACAGTTTTGGCACTGTAGTGGTTTTGGAACATACGGTCTCAGTTCTCTGCTCTGGCCCATGGTTTTAATTTTCAAGAGTAATTCATGGCCTTCAAATTTTATCTTTGCTATTCTCAGTGTTTTTCCATTATTCTGTCTATTGGCTTATGTTGTATATTTCACAATCTTGTACACTGCTGTAGCTTTTTTTTAAGGGAATCCAGCAATATATTTTCTTCTATTGGTTCTTCTTCATTATGGTACCCTGTACACTGTTCCTGGTCATGTTTTTTTTCATGTACTGTACCTTTATCCTGTCAATAGTTTTTATAGTTAAGTAGTTTTCTGATTGATTTTTTGTTGTGGTTTTTATCAACCAAATCTGATCTTTTATTTGTCTGAATGACATTTCAATAGTTGAGTGTCAATTCAACAAGAAGTTTTCTAATTTCAATGCCGATATTTTCTTCTTTGTTTCTTAGGTCAAGAATCGTGACCAACTTCCACTTCCAAAGAGGGAGTCGAAGTGAGTCAAGGTTCGGTCAAGATATTTGATTTTTTTTGGTTTGCATTTTATTGAAGCATAGGGCTCCAGTGCAATTACATTAGTGTTTTTTTCTGATTTTTCCAGAGAGAGGTTGTCAGAGGAGGTTCCAGCGGTTGTCAACTGTGCCGAGTTGCTACCATCAAAGGGTCCAGGGGTATTTAAATCTTTAACACTACTGGGCATAAAGGCAGGAAATAAAAAATAAATAATCCTGAAAACCTTAAAAAGATATCAGCCTTTCATGGGGTTTATTCTTCCACCAATGGCACAAGTGGGAACTGACTCCCAAATGTCCACTCCCTACCCTACCCCACAATTAACCCTTAAACGCCTACTGGGCGTATCATACGTCGACTAAAATTGTCTGTTGGGTGCCAAATGGACGCACCGTAAGTCGACTACAAAAATTTCAACCTTCGGTCAACTTTGACTCAACCGAAATGGTCGAAAAACGCATTGAGCTGATATTCAATCATGCCTTCATTTTCCAACAAATTGGTCTCTAGCACAATATTTCGATTTATGGTGAATTTTGAAAAAACTTTTTCTTATGATAACTTAGAAATTCTTTTCGTTATTTTGTCGTAATTTTTGCACTGTTCTATATTAGTCGTTACCAAAGTTTTATATATGAAAATGTTTTCATGTACAATACAACAGAAAATAACTCATGGTTGTACCTTTTATCAGTTTTGAAATATTTTCATATAAATTACGATAAATGCCAAAATTTCAAACTTCGAACTTTGACTCGATGGTCAAAAACGCAATTGTAAGAAAACTCTTACATTCTAGTAATATTCAATCATTTACCTTCATTTTGCAACCTCTAGCACAATATTTCGATTTATGGTGAATTTCTGAAAAAAAACTTTTCCTTACGTCTGCGTATGTAACTCGGCCGAACATCTCAGAAATTCTTTCGTCATGTTGTCGTAATGTTTGCATCGTTTTACATTAGTCGTTACATAAACTTTTATATATGAAAATGTGCGCAATTTCATGTAGAATACAACAGAAGATAGCTCATGGTTGTAGCTTTTATCAGTTTTGAAATATTTTCACATAAATCACGATAACTGCCAAAATTTCAACCTTCGGTCAACTTTAACTAGACCGAAATGGTCAAAAAACGCAATTGTAAAGTGCTTCAATCGTTTACCTTCATTTTGCAATAAATTGAAGTCTCTAACAATATTTCGATTTATGGTGAATTTTTGAAAAACAACCTCAGAAATTCTTTCCAATGAGGAACTTTATATTAGTCGTTACATAAAGTTTTATATATGAAAATGTACACAATTTCATGTACAATACAACAGAAAATAACTCATGGTTGTATCTTTTATCAGTTTTGAAATATTTTCATATAAATCACAATGAATAGAAAAAATTCGACTTTTGGTCAACTTTAACTCAACAAAAATGGTCGAAAACTGCAATTGTAAGCTAAAACACTTACAGTCTAGTAATATTCAATCAATTAGCTTCATTTTTTCAACAAACGGGAAGTCTCTAGCAATATTTCGATTTATGGTGAATTTTTGAAAAAAACATTTTTTCGTCCGCTTCTACAATTCATGCATCATTTTGTGATAATATTTTCTCTGTGTTGCTTTGGTCGTTTTAAATCATCCCCACCCCAATCATGTTATGGGCAAACCGGATAGAATGCCGAGAGTCCTATCCCTAGAACCAGACCCCCCCTGGAATCCACGGCCCAGTCCTAAAGAATAGTTCTGCCTGATATCTCTCAGTCTGAGCATTATCGGGTAGTTGTTGGTCCTACCACAGTTCCCACTATCTAGCTTCAGATATAAACCCAATCCCAGTTATGATCCCAATCCCAGCTATATCTTTTCCTATTTATCAGGTCCAATAAATTTTACCAAAAGTGGAAAATTCCACAAAAATTAATTCAAAGGAATACAGAATGGCATATGGGACTCTTGGACTCAAACCCGGGAACAGATTCTAGGGGTTCGAGAGCCCCCTCACCACGTCAAGGTGGTCCCAAATTAAGGGGGATTATACTCAGGGGTGGATATTGGTGCCTGTACATTCTGATTTGAGGTTTTAAAGCCTTACCTGGTTGTATTACTGCTACTGGTCAGAGCTCTAGGAATGACTAAGCTGCCTATTATTGCTCATTCTGATTTCAAAGGGAATCTCAAAAACTGATTTAACTTCTTTTTGGGCTTGGGTTTTTTTACTACCCTGTTCCCATGACCTAAGTTTTTTGGTGTGAGAACCAACCTCTTCCTGGGCAGACTGTGCAGCCTCTCTATCCTCTAGCTTAAAGGATGAGAATGATTACACATCACATCCAATTCCATAATCAGGACAGACCTGAATTCCTCTTGAGAATGATGGATAGTGACTCTGATATACTGACGCTCAGTAGCAAGGACATCCTTGATACTGTTCATGATTTCCTTCAGGAATCCTGACAGTACAGTAAGTTGCATTTCCCCTATCAGGGAAGCCTACATTAACTGAGCCAAAGCAGATCACCACTGCCCTGCAGGATATAATTGAGCTCTTTCACCATTTGAACTTGCTGCCAGGAGCATGTTTCATATTTCACATATGTCTGGCAACCACCCAAATTCTCCTTATTCCTACAGGGGCTGGCTCATGGCAGGTAGTTATGAGCCACCTCCACAGACAAAAAGCAGATTGAGCACCCTGCTGTGATACAGATCTGTGGGTTCTGCATAATAGCAGCCCAATGGTGATAAAAGATCAAGTATTTATCAAAAACTACCTAGTAGCTACCAATATCACTCCATAAACAGCAAACACTCTAAATTAAAACAAGTAAGTGTCCATAGTATGCTGTTAAGTATTATGATCAAAGGGTCATATCCATTGAATAGTAATGTATTATGATATTAAATCATAACGACTACAATAACATTGCCTTAAAGGATTTACCCGGTCTATTCCCAAGCACCAGGTAAAATATATAGGGTATGTTAGTTGGTACATAATTAAAATAATTAATTATCAGAATTAATGTACCAGATTTTAATTTGGTTGACAAAACTCACCATTACAAAAAGTACCTTTCATATTCCCAAAGGAAACAGGCAAGCGTCACAACAATTTTTCTCAACTCCTGTGACAACATTAGAAGTAGATCTGCATGAATGTATTTCCTTCACACTTGAAAAGAACCCTGATATTAAGGATAACTGGGGAACTTTCTATAACACAAAATCCATTTAGTTTAATTACAAAATACTACAAAGAGATACTGGCCTTTAGCAAACACCAAGGCTTGTAAGTCAAGCACAACTGGGAACAAGAAGTTAGGCTAACACAATTTAGCCTTTCATTAATCTCCAATTATCTATCAATGTTAAAAATTTCACTGACTAATGAGTTTCAATAACAAAATTGTCTAATACTCTCTTTATTATACAGGAAAATAGACAGCACTAATCACCATGCAGGAGATCCACTGCCTCCCAATTTTAACACATATAAGCTTACCCATTTCACTGGGTCTTAAAACTATATATTGTATTTATCCTTAAAGTTTTTATGATGATCAAATTTTCTGAAGCAAACCCTGGGGACAGAACAGAATGTAATGGGGAAAATAGCCAACATATGTACTGTTGTCACATCTATGTGAGTACGATGAAAGGAAAACTGAGGTACAGTAGTCGCTGTGGACAAGAGCCCTTTATTTTCTATCTCTGTGCAAACAAGCACTATTCTGGCCGAGACCAAATGCAAGATCATTCTTTGATGTTGGTCCGTCTGTCTTATGGAGCCCTGGGGGGACCATGAGAGTGTAACTCCTTTGAAGACTCACAGTGGCTATATCATCGGAAAGACTGGAATTACATACATGAATAAAATCATACATAAATGTAATACAATCTGTACTGCTATAAGGTCATGTATTTTGTTATGAAAAAAAAAAAAAGATTTTGACAATTTAATATTAAAGTTCTGAGAAGAGTACCAAGAGTCAGATGGCAAGATAGAGTGAAAAATGATACCATAAGGGACAATGCAGAAGTTCCATATGTTGATGAGATAAGGATGAAAGGGAAATGGAGATAGGCTTGGACATGTCCCCTGCACAACCCATGGGAGAACAGTGCCCAATAAGTGTCAGCTGGGCTCCTGTGGGTACCTGAAGAGTTGGAGGATCCAGACTTCCTTGGATAAGAATTATGAAAAAAGATGATGAAGATAACAAGAGATCTGTGAAAGATAATGAACAGAGTACCCCATCATTCAGTCCTGGAACTCCTGTAGCCACAGAAATGCTGTTTTCAATTCCAAGATATAAATGTGGAGGTTTTGCTTGATCTGGTTCCACACATGACACCTCCAAGTGCACATCCCACGCCTCGCTGGATGTGTGCAAGAAAAGAAGCATCTCCAGAGGGGGAGTTCCCAATGGCATTCCCACTACGAGATTCCAACCACCAGGCCAGATCCCCTCTTACCTTCTCCAAGACAGAAACCAGAAGAAACAGAGTGTCTCTTACAGGAGACCAAAACTCCTCCAACCTCCTCTTTAGGGAATGGAGGTGAACAACCCAAGTGGGTTGTCCCTGATGAACTTTTCCATTACCTCCCTGAACTTGCTGATGTTAGAGTCTGAAAGAAACAATCTCACTACTGCCATATCTATCAGCATGCCTAGGTGCTTTACCTCTGCTTGGGAGAAAGCTCCGACTCCTCATAGTTAATCACAACACCCAGGTTGCAACAAAACTCGAGAAGATGGTCCCTGTCCCGGAGCAACCATGACTGAGAGCTTGCCAGGTCCAGCCATTTGTTGAGATACCTCAGATGTATCTGTGCAAAAGCCAGTGTGAACATTCATGTGAACATTTCAAGGGCATTGCAAGCCAAAAAATGTGCCTTGAATTGGTAGACCATTCCCCCAAGGGTAAAGCGGAGGCACTTCCAAGAAGACCTATGAATAGGTATTTGGAAATACAATCCTTCAGGTCTATCAAAAGTATGAAGTCACCCCCTCTGATGGAATCCCATACTGAGAGAGCTGTTTCCAACTTGAAACAGGTCTGAAGCACAAACCAGTTCAAAGAAGGGAGGTCTATGACCGATCTCAAACCACCTGTTGCCTTCTCCACTAAAAATAGGTGGCTGTAAGACTCTGGAGACCAATCCTGTATGACTTCTACTGTGTCTCTCCTCAGCATTGCATTCACCTTCTCCTGGAGGGCAAAGGTCCTTCTGTAAACCAGGAATATATGTTCCAAAATGGAATGTAATATTTCCTCAGAGTCAGAGGTCGAAGAAGTATCCTTTTAGACCAGCTGGACTGTGGTGAATTTTCTTGCCCAGAGACAAGGGATCATGGAAGATTGATCGAAGTCCTGGGTTCCTTTAGGGAACTCATATGGGTCTTAATGGCTGAAAAGGAGTTTGTGGACAATGCCACAATCTGTTCCTTGAGGTCACTGAGCTGACAGATCAGTTGTATAACCTCTTGAAAATTCCTCTGTAACTCAGGGGTGCCTGAGTTCTGTAGCAAAGGACCCTAAGGTCCCTTCAGTTCCTGGTCCTCCCTGGCTACTGCCTCTGCAGGGGAGGTAAACTTGCCAGAGCTCCCTGGAGATTGCTTCACCACTCAGGTGTATGCCTTGTCTGGTCCTAAGACTGACCCAGGATTGCAGGCTTGAGTGGAAGGACTGGGATGAGAGTGCAAACACTCTGTATCCCAGCCCTCAGACCTGTCTGCCCCCTGCCTCTCAGTAACACCTGAAGAGATGGAAGAGACAGGTGAGTAGTCTCAGGCACTTCTGCTCAACATGGAAAAGACAGAGCCCTTCCCAGGTAAGAGGGACTGTGGGCAGTTGTTAACCCACAGTGAAAACATCCTCACAGGTCAGGGAGAGCAGCCCTGCTCACACAAATGTGGGTGGGGGCTGTCCCTCAAGTGTGCCACAGCATCCTAAAAGTTAAAACCTCTACAGGAGAGAAAGACAAAGTGGGGGACCTCCTATGTCTGGGTGATCACTTTCCCACAACCCCTGGACTGCTCTCATTGCACAGCAGGAGGGAGGATGAGCAAGCACCTGCTTGCTCTTTCCTCACCTTTTTCCCACTGGGCTGTGCAAAGGGTCCCACACCAGCAGTCCGAGAACCTTGACTGGACCAGTTAGCCTTGCTAACCAGACTGGTACTGTTACCCCAAGGAATGGAGAACCCAGGGGTAAAGGCTGCACCTTTGCATGAGGCAACAGCCTCAGCAGTACTTGCGACGTTGCTAGCATGAGCCCCATCAGCCCTCTCTGCAGAAGAAGACCGACTGCTGGAAGCCTTATGAGACTTCCTGAGGGAAGAAGGCAAAGTAGCCTTCTTCTCCCTCCTCTTACATGTGTTGAAGTAAGCAAATGGAGGAGTACCCCCCTCAAGGAGGAGAATGGCAGCTCCTCAGGGAACATCATCGATGGCATGTATGGGGACTCCATGTAGGTGAGGGAAGTCTGAAAGCAAGTCAAGACAATGACTTGGAAGTTGTCACAGTTACTGTAGAAGTAGCCACAGGGCCATCTTACCAAATGAGGTGTCCAAGCAGAGGAGAAATTCTGGGCTTCCATAAGAGAGCCTCTTGGCCTCTGTTGCACCTGAAAGAAAAGTCAGGGTAGTGGGAAGGCCTTCCTTTTGTCCCAAGAAAGAGCTTAGATGACTCGTGGGTTTGGCTCAAGATTGTAGAACAAACCATAAACCGTACAAAAAAGCAAAGCATACTCTATTAAAAAGACAAGGTTATTTAGATAACAGCAAAAGTCAGAACAGTGTCAAAGATGAGACATCTGAACGCAACAACAGCCAAGAGCAAAGTGGGGTGCACTCTGACAGGTGGGCAGGGCTTTCCCTTACCTGTCGATAGTTAACTACCTTGTCAGCAAGTTTAAACAGCATTGAGTTCCTAGTTCCTTGTTCTCAATCAGCATATTTTTCATTTTACTTTTGGATTTCAATTAACATTACACTGTATTATCAACTTTTTCATTCTATATCATCTTATATATAATTTGCTATCCTTTCTTTTCCTCTCTCCCCAGCATGAAGTTCACATATGCTTTCATTTTCATGTCCCCCATTACCATTTTCCTTCCCTCTTTCCTATTCCAAGTTCCTACATTGATTTTCAACCTGTATTACTGTACTGCTTTCTTCCTCCCTCTTTCCATTGTTTATTTACAATATTTATGATAAAAGAAATGGGTGTATGATGAGTATACTTTGCTGGTCCCTTTTGTGCTGTGATACTTGACCATTGCTGATTAATCGTATGGTATTATGATGACTGTTTCAATTAAAACACTCTGCTTGCTAGAGTCCAGTATTTCAAGAGGAAAACATGTTTAGTGGAATGTACTTACACATCACTGCAATAATTTCTTGCTTCTATGGATTCTATAAGTTTTATTGACTTCCTGCATGTTGGCATAGGGCATATTAAGTAAATTTTAAGGTTAACCTTAGGTTTGGGATAGACTAGATAAGGCTGAGCAGTTCAAACATACCTAGTTTCACCCTGATCATAGTTGTGCAGCCCCCTTAGGCACTTCATGTTGTATATCAGAAAGTTTAACTTCCTTATTTCAACTCATTCTTTTGTTTCAAACATCATGTTAACACTGCCTTAAATTGTAAGCTAGAATGCAATTTCAATAAGCTGCAACTATCACAACATCATTATTATAATTAATGTCCTTACATCAAATTTTCCATTTCTAGAGTTAGACAGTAAAAGATTTTTGACAAAAAAATCATTTCTCCTGTGTCACCCGGTCCATTTCTAAGTGCTGAAAGGTTATTTCACCGGCTGACACAGGTCGAGAAACCCAGAAAAATCATTCTCTCCTCTTCTGTCTTGTACACATTCTACCCAAATTTTCACTTGGTCAGGGTATTCACCTGTGCCCTTTTCCACGAATTCCTAGGCTTTCCTACTGGTCTTTATCATACTACTTCCATATCTACTACTTTTCTGACCTTACTTGATACCTTATCTTATCTACATTTTCCTTAAGTAAGTGCATTAAAATTATTTAGAGCACTATTTGAAATGGGAATATATTTTGTTAAAATACGACAATTCACAGGTTTCTGCATCGTCAATACTTATAAACAAACAAAACTGAACTTAGGGTTTAACTCACAAAAACACCAACAAGGAACAATAAAATAAAATAATCTAGTATCAGACTGTATCAATTTTTTGAAATATTATTTACAAACTATACTTTAACATAACAAGAAAATGCAAATGCTTACCACAGTCTCATGAGGCTTGTTGGGATGAAACTGCAAGGCTGTAAGCATTGGGCGTGGTCTCATTTCATCCTCCTCACTCTCTCCTAAGATAGCAAAGTACAGTATAACTATATAAGAAGTCCACCTGTCCTAATTACTCAACTGAACAAACACATCTGCTTTTCAGTTCTAATCATACCATCAAATTATTGCATTTTACTAATAAAAGAAAGGAAGATAATCAACAAAATTTATGTGCTTCTTCTGCAGTTTATTTTTACTGGGAAAACTGATTCTTGATGGGAATTCTCATGAAGTGGTCTAAATCCTCTTGATAAAAATAAATGGCACAGAACGAATGAAAGCAGCCTCCAAATATCTGATGTCCAAAGAAACTTAACAACTGCATACTTATGATGATAATACTGCACACAATTATAAAAACTACAGTACACTTGAATCTCATAATCCATAATTTAGTACATCTCTTCTACAATGTTAATGCACTGGAGAAAACAAAAAGGGAGACAGATGAATCTGGTGCTTATTTCATTAAAAAAATTCATAAACTTTAAGTTCTATGAAGTACACTAAAAGTAGTAATAGTTACAGTTTCCCTAAAAAGCTATAATTTACAAACCTCCATAAATGATAACCTAAAATATGTAAAACTTACAATTATTTCAAGTTCCTTCAATACAAACCTTGTAATTTTAAAGAGTATGGTTTTCTTAACATATGGTACTTAGAAATTTCACTTGCCTTATTACACAAACTATCCTTCTTATCAATGCACTTGAAGAGGAAATAGTTCCTCACATCCCAAGGCACAGACTAAATGATTATGCATCACATAGTCAAGGGACCCAAACACTCATCACAGATTGGCTGGGGCTGTCCAGCCAAAAAATCCATGGATAAAACTAAGGCCAGTCCTCTGATGATAGTATAATTTTCCATGGCATATTCCTGTATGCCCATGGGAGGGCTGCTTGATTATTTCCAAATTTTTTGCTAACTGTCTACAGTACTACCCCACTTTTTCATGCTTCATTTTGTCATGGATTTTTGTGGAACATATCTTTCACTTTTCTATGGGAACTTTCAGCATTTCACAAATTTTTTCTATGGGCTGTATCTCTAAAATTGTCACTAATTCACTTTTTTCATAGAGCAACACTGTATTCACTAATCACCGTATTTTTTCATTAAGAGAGAGAGAGAGGTGTTTACATCAAAGTCTAAGCACAGTATCAATGGATTCTGTAAGTGAAATAACATTTTATTGATATTTTGCTGTTTTTTCATTGAGAGAGAGAGAGAGAGAGAGAGAGAGAGAGAGTATTTACATCAAAGTCTAAGCACAGTATAAAATGGAATCTGCACGTGAAATTATGTTTTATTGATATTTTGCTGTTTTTTCATTAAGGGATTTTTACTGAGGACAGAGAGAGAGAGAGAGAGAGAGAGAGAGAAATGAGGTGTTTATACATCTAAGTCTAAGCACAGTTACTTGCTGGGGGATGAGACTTCAAAGGCACAGCTAAACTAGGACTGGGGAGGAGAATCAGAATATTGTATTGGTCAGTTGCCTACATAAGGAAATTCGATTTTAAGTATTTCTGAGTCCAGTCCCGTGTCAGCCGGTGTGAAATTCTATTACAGCACGAATTTCTAGGCATAATAATGCTAGATATACTAGAGAAAGAGCTTTCAGGAAAGCTGGGGTTATTTACCCTCAGTCGAAATACGTTTCTAGGAAGACGCCGGGTATAAAGAAGGGTGAGTGAAATACTACCACGGAAATATACTCAAAAGATCTCTCCTATCAAAACCCCGGAATAGAGCGTGAGCCGTTACAGCCCTACACTCAACACCCGCCCAGACTAAGTGACACCAGCCACTACCATTCCATTTTCAGCACGTGACAAATTCGCTTCTTTGTGTGCTCGCCCTCTATTTGGATTATTTTCATAATTCATTTATGGCACGGCAATCTTTTCCATCTCCTGCTAAGCACCATCTTTCTGTGGGCTTTTGTTCTGTTTATTGGCTGCTTCTTGGTCTCGATTTTCATAAATATTGAGGTCTCATTATGATGCCACGGCGCCCCGCCAGCCATGTCGGTATCGCGCAGGCTTACTCCTTCTGTTCTTTCGTGCTGGAGCTGTCTCCTCGCCGTTATAGATAGATTTTAACCCTGGGTTCCTTCCTGGTGGCTCTCGTGTGCTCCTCCTTTTTGGTTTACGAATTACATTTCATTGGCTCATCGGCCTTATTAGGTGATGCCCGCCCCAGTACCCCCAGGTTGGGTCTTTGTTTGGTCCTGGCAGGCCATTATTTTATGCTTGAAGATGGTGCTCTCCTTTATTTTGTTTATTTATTTATTTTAATTGTTTTGTTTTGTTGTTTACCCTGCAGCGGCAGCCCCAATTCAACCGTTTCGAGGTAGGCTACGTCCTATTGAGCATATTTTGATTTTTAATTTATTTATGTGTGATGGTATTTTTGTGGTGTAGGCTTGTTTACTTCCATCCTTGCCCTGCAAGTGTAGATCAGTTGAGGAGTTTTGCTATGTTTCTCTCCGTGTCGTTGTGTGGTAGAGTGGGAGCTCTCTAGTTCTCTCTCTTCCTCCATTTGGGGAATCTGAGTTCTTTAGATGTGTTTCCCCAGGCCAGTCGCTCTCATCTCCTTCTCGATCCCGGCTGGCTCGGCACAAAATTTCTCTCCCCTGTTGCTTCCTCCTCCTTGTGCACTCCTTCCTTTTCCTAGCCTATACCAGGTTAGGGTCCATTAGCTTCATTAGGGAAGGAGTCGTCTCGGGTTATGTGCCCTGTAGTAGGCTACTCCCTTCCAAGTTCATTGAGGAAGGATGCTGGAGCGGTGATATGTTTCTCCTCGTCTCCTCTGTTCCTCCGGGTAGCTCACTTCTCTCCCCCTCGTCTCCTCCCTCCTCTCTCACCCCAGCCTCATGGTACTGCAAGCGGGTGACTTAGAGCTACGCTTCCCGGAGTTCACAGGGACTCCTCCTATTGCAGAGGGATTCGCCTCCTCCATACCGTCCCTAGCTCGGGCTGTGTTGGGTTGAGGTTTGTTTGCTCGAACGTGTTCGAATCACTATCCCATACCTCTTCCTGCCCCTGCCGCTACGAGATAGGGTAAATGTGGCAATGCTCACCTTATGTTATGAACATTGTTTAGCACTTTACCCACTTGTTTCTCCGGCGGGAGGTATGGCGAAAGTTTTACATCATGTAAGGAGCTGACTCCTCCTGCCTCCTGAGTATTTACTGTCACTGTCATTATTATTATAATTATTGTTATTATCATTACATTTTTCATTAATTTTAGATAAATTCGTTTATCTACAGGAGTTCGCTCTTATTTATTTTATATATATGTGTGAGTCCGGTCCACACTGGCCCGGGCCGTTATTTTTCTGGCAGCCTCTGTTAGTTCCTGGTTTCCCCTGTTCTATTCCCGGAGTCCTCCGGGTCTGAAAGTCCTTTACCTTCCACTCTGTGCATTTAGAGTTTATTGGCCCAGTTTATGATAAGGGAGTTCTTTCTCCGCCGGAGTATTCGTTGTAGTTGAGTTTCTCGCCTTGCCGCTTTAGATTGCCGGAGGTGAGGTTCATGTACTTTTATACTTTACAGACTGTTCGCTGTGAGGAGCCGGGTACCGCCTCCTTTCAACAAACCCTACGTGGCACGTAGCATGCCGGACCCACGCTGGCTGTACGGTCCACCCTGACGACCTGGTTGTCGGGCACCCTACGGCTGTGAGGTTTGCTTTGCTCTCTGCTCAACCATCCAGATGAGTCGAGACAGCCTTTTTTCCTGCTTCATGCTCCTCATATTGTATATTGTTTAAAGGTTCCCGTCTGGCTTTTTCGTTCAACCAATTGCTGGCCTCTTGCAGGCGGACGTAAGCTTTCCAAGAAGTCTGCCTTGGAATCCCTCCGCCTGGGTGGTTGTCTGCAGAACACCCGTCAGAAGCCCTACGCCCGACGCCAGGTTGAGGGACTTGCTTCTACCCCGGCGACGGGTGGCGGCCGCAGAGTGCCTGGAAGATCTTGCCACCCCAATCATCCAGCAAACTGGGACGCGACCCAGCCACCTGGGCGATATCCGAGGCGCCGGGCGTCTCGGAGGATGTAGCCAGCTTTGGATCTCAACCTGGAACCAATGAATACAGAGCCGACCAGGTGGGTAAGTGGTGAGTGTGGCATGTTGTTGGGGCGTGGCCCTCTGTTTGACTCTGCTTCATCAGTATCTTCTTGCAGGTTCGTGAAGTCTTCCTCCTGGGTGATAGAGCTCCGCCTGCTATCCCTGGGTTGAAGTTAAGACTTCATGGAAGGCTATGGCCATAAGTCTGACTTCAAGACAGCATCGCTCTTCCCCGTCAAGGCCAAGGCTCAGGACCTGTAGCCCGGGAGCAACTAGTTCCTCCAGCAAAGGCGCGAGTAAGAAAGCTGCAAACCAAGCCTCCTCCTCGCCAGCCTGCTTTTGATGCAGAGGCCCTTGCCACTGAACTTACAAAAGTTTACGGAGGACTCCAGACTTAGGTTTGAAAGATAACCAGTGTTGGCCAGTCATGATAACATACCGGCAGGTATGGTTCGCCACCTCCAGCAGAACCACAGCAGGTTATCCCCACTGCGACTCCCGCCGCCCGGATGTCGTAACCTCGGCGCCAGACCGGGCCATCCAACACGATATAAACTTACAGTTGAGGGTCTGGCACGCAGATCGGAGGAATTGAGTTCTTCCCCGATCTTCGCGTTCCTTATCCAGGCTTCTCGTGAGGCTCACAGGAAGAAGCTTTCTTGATTCGCCGACAAGGTTCCTAGGGAGACCGTCATCGCCCCTAGGGACCAAGCTCAGTCGGGTTCTCCCGCGCGACTTCTGGACGGAGTGGCAGGCAGAAAACACGAAGTTGACTTTCATGGGCAACTTTACGATGTTCGCCCTGGAGAAGACCTTCCCACCCCTTGCTTGATAAAGCTGCTCTGCCGCCCGAGCATGCTTTGATGGTAACTGCTAACACAATTAAGGAACAGACCTCATTTCCTGGTGGCTCCCAGGAAGCAATGAGTTCTGGTGACACCACTTACCGTCGGGAAGCTGATCCCCTCCATGCCCATCGCATTCTAGTGAGCATTCTCAAGCCGGAATCCTTATTGAAGGCGAGTTTGAGGCCCGGACTAAGTTAGTCTGGTCCTTGAGGCCGAGGCTGCTTTACAGAAGCATTGCCGCCTCCTGCTCGGACGCAGCCTTTTTCCAGAAACTTGCTAAGTCCTTCTGGCGAGCTTCCAGTCGGACTTGTATGAGTTCATCACGGCCAGACTGGAATGTGAAGTTCATCTTGCCGATGTTACCATCCGCCACGAGCCTGGGCCTGCTAGTGCTCGGGATCTGGGACCTAACCTCTTCCCTGAAGACGAGGCTACAAGGCAGGACCGAGTTGCACGGGCTAATCAGAGTCTGGCGCTCGCTGGGGCATTTCCGCCATAAGCCGCAAGACCCCAGAATCGACCGCCCCAGACGAGGAGTGCAAACGCTTCAGGAGGCTAAGAGGCCCCATCAGGCGGTAGTCCAAGCCGCCCCGTCCCCGGCAGTAGCCCAGCCGCCTACTTCTGCTGCTCACTTCAACAACACGTGCTGGTCCAACCAGCGCCCCTCTTATACGACTTCACCAGCATAACCCCAACATATGAGGGCCGGGTTTCACGGCCTCAATAGGGTTGCAAGGAGGGAAGAGGCAAAAGTCCCCCATAGAGGAAAAAGCCCACCACCCCAAGGAAGGCCTGACGCAGTAGGGGAATAAACCCGCCCCTCCCACTGAGAGAACACAGGTAGGCTGTCGCCTGTATTGGTTCAGGACCACAACCTTCAGCCCTGGGCACAGCATTGTGTCCAGTTGACTAGGTGGAGCTGGATCAAGAACCCTCCTCCTCTAACCAGATTTTACCAGCCACCCACATCAATCCTACAGGATTACGTGAACAGAATTGCTCAACAAACGAGCAATAAAGAAAGTAAGGCACCTAAAGTTTCAAGGCAGGTTATTCACTGTTCCCAAAAAGACCCATCAGCAAAGAGTGATCCCGGATCTGTCGCGTTTTAAATCTCTACATAAATGCGACAAGTTCGCATGCTTACGTAGCTCAGGTACGGACTTACTCGCTGCGGCCGTCACACCTCTATCGATCTTTCAGACGCTATTATCACGTTCCGATTGGCGCCGGAACTTCTTCTCGTTCCTCGGTTTCAGACTCGGGAATCATCACTCTTCAGGGCCATGCCCTTCGGTCTTGAACATTGCACCCAGTATTCACTGCCATGACACGTAGTACAACAGCTCCGTCCCGAGAATATCCCCTAGCAGCTGCACTAGACGAGCTGGATAATTTGGGCAAATTAACCGTTCCGGAGTGTCAGAAGGCCACCATAGTCATCATTTTCTGAGTCGCCAGGGTTTCAGCTGAACAGAGAGAAGTCCCGCCTGACCTCGAGTCCTGGTTTCAGTGGTTGGGCTCCAGTGGGACCTGTCCTCCCACACGCTATCCTCCTGCCTCCCAAGAGGAAAGAGATAGCATCTCTCACCAGGAGATTCTCAAAAATCCATCACCAGCAGATCCTGCCTATCCTAAGAAAGAGTCCTTGGGTCTTTCAACTTGCCTCAGTGACAGACCTGTTTCTTGAAAGCGAAATTAAAAGACATAAACAGAGTGTGGCTGGACGAGCAAATGTCGTTTGGCAGACAAGGTCTCCTATCCTCGACCTTAAAGACAAGATCATGCCTTGACCACAGTCAGAGGCCTGTCCAAAACAGTTCCGCTTCAATTTCCCCCTCCGGCACTAGTTATCCACACAGACGCTTCTCTAAGCGGCTGGGGGGGATATTCACCAAAACAGAAAGTACAAGGAACGTGGTCCACAATGTTTCAGCAGTTCCATATAACACTGGAAGTTATGGCGTCTTTTCTAACTTCTGAAGAAAATCCGCCCCCCCAACCGGATTCGCACGTGGCTGGTGTTAGACAGCGAGTGGTAGTTCATTGCATCAACAGGGGCGGCTCCAAATCAGTCGAGTAAAACCAAGCACGTTGCTATCTTCTCCTGGCGAACAAGCACGGCTGGCACCTGTCAGCCACTCCACCAGCGGAGCACGGGAACGCGGGTGGCGGATTCCCTGTCCAGGAATACCCCGCTGGAGACGGAGGGTCCCTGGATGGAATCTTTCAAATGGATTTGGCCGGGTTCCGGGCCTCCGCGGATCTGTTCACAACGGAGAGCAACTTCTGCCTCCCCTGTTACGTGCGCCCCCAACCTGGACCCTCAGGCTGCTCGCCACAGACGCAATGTGACAGTAGATTGGAACAATTGGGAGAAGATTTATCTGTTCCTCCAATAAATTTACTGCTGAAAGCATATTACACAAACTCAGGACATTCATGGTCAACCAGCCCTAGCTCCCTACGTTTAAGAGCAATTGGTTCCTCTCCTTCCAGGAACTGGGACATGGAGCCTTCGGATTCCTGTGTCTATTCTGACCCAGACAGTACAAACTAAGACTGTGCTGGGCCTCAAGGATTCAGAATGCCCTAGTTTTATGGACTTATAAAATTCGCAGCCCAAAAGGAGCTAACATTGACCCCACAACACCTGTTTTTAGAATCAGATAAAAGATTCTACTCTTAGACAGTATGACTCAGCAGTCAAAAATTAGCCCCTTCCTGAAAGCATCTAATAAAATCATGACGACTAATTTAGGAGCCTCTTAGGTCACTGTTTGAAAAAGGCCTGTCTGCCACTATTACCACAGTCAAGTCGGCATTGAAGAAAGTATTTCTTTACTTAGCTTAAATCGACTCACAGATTCCTATTTTTCATCCATCCCAGAGCATGCGCTGCCTGAGACCAGTAACACGCCCATATTCGTTACGTGAGCCAATGACGCCCTTAAGTTAGCATCAGAGTTGATAACTTTCTATTGCTCTTACTAGGATCTGTTAAGGAAGACATTATTTTTGGATTAGCTTGGCTTCAGTAGAATCTCTGTGAGCTGCCGGCTCACTAGGAGGTGATAATTGTTAACTTCCTCCTGCCTGAGAGGTCCTCCTTCTCTGACCCTAGATTTAGCGAGAACGAAGACCCATTATGACAGGTGGTCTCTTGGAAGGTGGTGCCTCTCAAGACCACCCTTTATGTCCAGTTTATACACTTAAATCTTACTCTTTAAGAACTCACAGAGAGTAAGCTCTGGTCCTCTTTTATCAGGAGAAAGGTACTTTTCTCTGAACGCTATATACAACAAATTTGTATTTCATTAAACAGGCCAACCCAGATTCAGTTCCTAAAGTTCATGATATTCGAGCAGTTGCTACTTCCTATTAATTACTATAATATGGACTTCAGAGTTATCTAAATATACGGTTGGAAATCACCTCTAGTGTTTAAACGCCACTATTTAAAATCGCTCAAGCCTGAAATATCTCATAATAGCAGTGGAAGTGTCATCTCCACCTTAAATAATCATTTCCTTGTCCTTTCCTTTTCCCGCCTCCGCCTGCCTCATTTACTTCTGCTTATTCTGGTTGATTATGCCTCACTGCCTGGTCCTCATATTGATGTATCTTGTATCTACTGATGGAAAAGTGTAATCTGACAAGCCATGATTGTTTTTTCTTATGGGGTACTGACGGTTTTTATTTGGCCCACGATCCCAGATATGTGTATATATTAATTTTCATTAATCTTGTCTTCACGCGGTTTAGCCTGGCTTACGTGTATAGTATTAAGGTTGTGTTTGCTTGTCTTGTGCAGTGACCAGGGCTAATTCAGGTGTTCAGGTAAGTATTACAATATTAGTTTTATTATGAAAACTTCACACTGTACTATAAAGTGTTTTTGGATGATAGAGTATACTGTACTGTATCTGAAATATTCACTAATTATTTTCATTTTATTTTCCAGTCTGCTTTTATTGAAATGCAAAAACTTGTACAATACAGTAATTATGCGTGGAAAATATGAAAAAACGAATAACAAAGTAATATCAGATTTATCTATAAAACTATACTGTACAAAACAAATAAACACACAAGCAGAAAAATCAACCTTTCTCTTATCTCGGAGAGAGACAGACAGACAGAGAACTTTAGTGTTAATACGTCGGATCACAGTAACTTGCTGGGGACGAGACTTTACAATGGCTGGGAGGAGAGTAGGAATGTTGAGTGTTGCCTGCTTATGAAATTTGGATTTTAAATACTTTTACAAGGATTAGAGTTGAAACATCAACAGTGATAAAATATTCTCTTGTGTACTGTTATAATATATTTTGCTGTTTTTCATTGATAGAGAGAGAGAGAGAGAAATGAAGTGTTTATACATGTAAGTCTAAGTACAGTTACTTGCTGGGGATGAGACTTCAAAGGCACGGCTAAACTTGGGCTGGGGAGGAGAGTCAGAATATTGGATTTGTGTTGCCTATGTATGAAATTCGGATTTTAAATATTTTCATGGTGATTACAGATGAAACATCAACAGTGATAAAATATTCTCTTGTGTACTGTTATAATGTGTGATAATCATAGTCAACTAAACTTGTAATGAAATACCATACAATGAATAAGACAAAGTAAAAAATATGGCAACAATACCTGATTAATCTAGTAATGAACTTGCTGGATTTGTTTATTTTTTGTTTTTTATGTTTATGGTACAGTAATTGATATTTCACTAAAGGATATGTACAGTACATACTAATATACAAAAGAAAGAGAGAGAGAGATTCCATCATCAGAGAATTTGCTACTGGAGTTTCTGAGCTGCCTACGTATGAAATTCGGATTTTAAATATTTTTAGTGATTAGATCAATACAGTATAAATGGATTCTGTAAGTGAAATAACATTTTACCAATATTTTGCTGTTTTCTCATTAAAGGATATGTATACTGAGAGAGAGAGAGAGAGAGAGAGAGAATAAGAATTTTTTAATAAATTTATGGGAGATGGTGAGGACTTACCACAAAATGACGTAAACCAAGAACTTACTGTACTAAATAATTTTTTTATCATTTATGTGTTTGTACGTAATCACGAAAATAATAACATGACCTAACAAACCTAGTATTCTTTTTGCAAGAACGTGTCCCGTTGCTCTAAACTACCCACGTATTTTAGACATGCTCTATACAGTAGTGCTATCCTAAAATACGTACTATACAGTAGATATTTAAAAATCATCTCACAATATAGCAAACTATAATAAAATGTATGTACATTATGCACAGTACAGCAGACGATACACAAAGTTACGTTAGACAAAAGAAAACATGCATGTCTGAATTATAGGGGATACTTAAGAGTAACAGTTATAAGCAGGTATGTAATGTTGTTAGATGACTTTGAAATAATATTGGGGTGTTCTTGGATGATAATTTGAGGTATATTTTTGTTTGAACTGTTAAGTTGGGTGATGAACTGTTAAAATTGGCAGTTATTAGTGTTTTAGGGGTGATTATACTTGAGAGTAATAGTTGTAGGAGGGAATGTAAGATGACTTTGGTTGTTTTGGGATGATGGTTTTGGGTGTATTTTTGTTTGAAATATTAAATTGTTTTAGAGTGATAGATTAAGGTATATTTTTTTGTCTGAACTATTAAATTAGGCAGTGAACTCTTAAAATTGGCAGTTATAAGTATTTTACTTTAAGGGGTACAGGGTGCTTGGAAAGTTGTAAGCCAGTTATAACCATTTTTAGATGGGATTTTTACATTTCCACGTTTTTTGCATTTTCCGCAGTGGGTTCTGGAACCTATCCCCACATAAAAGTGGGGGAGCACTGTACAGTATTTCCTTTTCCTTGTCTCCCAGACCTGTGCGGTCTGATACCCAACAAAGGTGAACACCTATTCTATGACAACTGGCTAGAAATATCTATTCTAACAATTTACTGAAAATATCTATACTAAAAATGTCAATTGGTTATAATAAGAAATGGATCCAGAGATGTCTTGGACACATACTTTGCACCAGTCGAGATAGAACAGTGTACAGTATCACTACCAACTGGGTTCCTGTGGGCACCAAAATTGTTGGAAGACCCAGATTTACTTGGATGAGAGCTGTGGGAGGCTGGAGATGAGTAGCAATTTGTGGAAGTGGAAAGCACAAGAAAAATATGACAGCAGAATTTCAAAGATCCATTTTGTACTGCATACCACTGCTGTCAACGATGATGATTAAACCTCACCAGACATTGCAATACACTCAGTAAACCACTAAAAAACCGGTTCTGACGTAGGAAAAACCTATTTTTGGTAGTCACTGTTGAGTCCTCAAGGAATTACCTTTTAGTTGGTCTTTTGGCCAGGTAATGTGTTGTAATGATACACATAACACATGATGGAGTATATAATGGACTCAAAGATAAGAGGGCACTTTCCCTTATCTACAGTAAAGCTGTACCCAGTTTTCCATAAGTCGACAAACGGACCGGCAAAAAGACCAAGAAGCCATAACTTTCTGTTGGTCAATGCAGGATGATCCATCACCCAAATCCCATGCCTTTTCATCAGGGAAGTGGGAGGGTTTTGAGGACTCAACAGTGACTACCAAAAATAGGTTTTTCCTTCGTCAAAACCCATTTATTGATAACGCAATTGCTTGTTTTGTCCTCAAGGAGCTTTAAAAAGAAACTGACAGCTGACAAAATGGCTCAACTCTCAAATTTAAATTCTACCAACCCAAAGAAAAAACATTTCTGGTCCCAGGTCAAGCCACAAGTTTCCAGCCCCATTCTTTATTCCAAATACCCCTCAGGTTTTGGTAACAAAGAGCAAGAAACTAAACATGAACTTATGTTTTAGGGTGAAATTCTATAGTGACTTACCTAAGCATGCTGGGTCTGGTTGCAGTATTGTCATACCTTACCCCAGCGATCATTAGCATACCCACCCATTAGGAAGATCACTGGTTTTCCACTGCAGCGTCTAAGGGTTCAGGACTAACTATACCCTCTACTGATACACAGTGTAGTCGAATTTGTTCAAGCTCGTGGCAATAATGTTGTTAAGAATACTGTCTCTGATGACCACCCTGTACATTCGGGAGACTTCTTCGAAAGAGACATTTCTGAAGAAGGCCAACGACATACTTACTCTCCTAGTATCATGTGACCTAGGAAAGGAGTGTCATTTGCCTTTTTAATGAGGAACTATAAAATTATTCTCAGCGGTTGTAGAGAAAGTGGTTTGTTTATACTAGAGTGTAGGAAAATAGGACCCTCTGAGGATGTTTGCCATGACCTCTAGGTAAACCTTAATTGCTTGAACTGGGCATAATGTCTTGTCTGCTAAATTGAGTTTTCTTATCAAAATAAGTTTTTCTTCTCAAAAGGATTCTCATTCTTGGCCAGGAATGATGGACCAGGGGACAATAATAACTGATGGTCAGCTGTTTGCATGATGTATTGTCCCCATCTAAGAGAGCCCAGTTCACTAATATGAGCTCCTGATGCTAGAGCAATCAAGAAGATCGCCTTTTGTAGCAAGTGAGTTGTGGTTGTATTGGGTACGCTGAACTGAGGGGGTCATGGAAATCTAAGCATCTTATTCAAGGACTAAGTAATTGTAAGCCTTTCAGGAGAGTGGGTCTTTGTAGTGCAAAAGACTTCAGAAGGGAAGTGACAACTTCTATACCAGAGTCAATCCCGAATCCATAAAGCAAAGGTTCCGTTAATCCTGCCTTGTATGCCAAGACTGTTGTAACCATAAGGTATGTAAGAAAATTTAAAAGTGTTTCCACAGAAATCTCAACTGGGCTCTCATTATGGATATACTCTGACCATATCTTCCATACAGACTGGTATTGTTGGATAGATGTCTGTAGTTTTTGCACTAGGTACCTAGCAATGTTGGGTGAGTAATTTTCATGGCAGACAATATTTTTTAAAATCATCTACATGCAAAGGTCTCAGCTCAGAAAGGAGGATGCGCAGATGGCTTTCCCTCCTACTGTCTGGGATATAACATTGGACGGTAGTGGAATTGATCTCTTTGCCCGTTGTCAGAGTAATAGGAACCAATGCCTGTTTGGCCAATTTGGGGCTGTTAAGTAAGCTGTTCCTTTGAAGGTTAAAAGCTTGCTCAAAACCTTTGAAATCTGGGGCAATGGAGGAAAAAAATATATCATCCTCCATTTGTCCTAGTCCTGTAGGAAGGCATCTCTTGCTGCTGTTTGACTGCCCAAGTTCGGAGACACATACACTGGGAATTTGTGATTCTCTTATGTGGCAAACAGGTCCACTTCCAGTTGTGGAATCATGTTGGCTGTTGTTTGAAAAGAGTGGTTGTCCAACACCCACTCTGTTGAAGCTGTCATTTTCCTTGACAGAGAGTCTGCTATTACGTTGAGCAACCCTGTGAGGTGAATTGCAGACAAGTGCAACTTCCTTGCTTGTGCCATCCAAAGGATGGCTAGCATTATATTGAGAGGAGGTGAATGTGATCCTGACCTCTTGATGATTGCAGTCATATTGTCTAGAACTAACAAAATGTGTCTCTCTTCTGGAGGTTTGAATTTTTTGGGAAACAAAAAGACAGCCATCAGCTCCAGGAAACTGATATGACAATGCCTCAGAGTAGATAACCACCTCCCTGCCACCTGACTATCCTCCAGTGTCCCCCCCAACCTGTCAATGAGGCATCTGTGTGTATTGTCACTCATACAGACGGAGGAGTCAGGGTGACCTGTTTAGCCAGAGATTCCTTCTGGGTCCAAGGCCAAAGTATCTTCCCATGACTTTCAGTCTCGATGATGTTTTTTTTTTTTTTTGCATGCGATAGCCAGAATTTGTTCACATTTTTTAGTTTCAATCTGGAAGCACTGACAAATGCTGATCCAAAGCAACCACAGAAAGTAATGGGTTCTTGGTATTTTTGCCGGTCTGCTTATCTACAACATGGCAGACTGTGCATACATGATAATCACTTCTTCTTCTAGCAGGTTTTGACAATGGAAAACTGGGTACAGGTTTGCTGAAGATAAGGGAAAGTGCCCTCTTATCTTTAGGTCCATTATATACTCCATTACGTGTTTAATGTTTATCATTATGACACATTACCTGGCCAAAAGACCAACTAAAAGAGAATTCTTTGATATTAGTGTAGTCACCATGGAGCTCTGACAGACCAATGGAAGGTAACTCCTTGAGGATGAGACAAGTGGCTATGCTATCAAAATCTGCTAAATTTCCCATGCCATGAATTAAGAGATTTTTTTAACTACTAACACTGCATAAAATTTTGCAGTATGAACTGGTATCAGGCTGCAAAAAGAACCACTGTGCCAATTATCTGGGAAAACATCTCCAAATCCACTACTGGGATCAGATTTGGAGCAACAGGTACATACTGTGCAGGCATAAACCCTTCAAGTGTCAAACACACTCTAGTGTATGTCTCCAAACCTGGACACCCAATAAATAGCAAAAGATTAATTTCTATAGGACTAGAAGAAATAGAAAGTGATCTGTCTTTTTCCTCCAAAGTCCCATAATTCAAAGGTTTTGAACAAACTGCTAACTTCCATCAAGCCACCTACCTGGTGGCCCCAAATTAGCCCAACAGCTATTGGTTCATTCTGCTACAACAGTAGGGGAGTAAATAAATCCCATTGCCATCTGTTACCTTATCCCTGACAGTAGGAGGGAAAATTGTCTGCTCAGCCTCCTTTCTGAGCCATGATCTTCACGTATGGTCTTCCTAAATTTGGTCTACCATGAGATTATTCTCTAACACTGCTAGGCATCAGGGGCAAAACCACCTGTTTGAGGACAAGTACCATGAAACCACCAACATTATGATATACAAAGCTGTACTCTCAAAGACCTTGCTCATTGGGATTGTCGTAGATTACACTAGTGAAGTTTTTAGTTCACTCCTCCCATCCTTTGCACTACAAAGACCTGCTCCTGCAAGAGCTCCTATTACATGGACCTGGAATAAGGTCCCACAACTCCTGTCATCTCCTCAATTCAGTAGTCCCAATGCGACAACAACCCATGTTTTGAAAGAAGGTCTTCTTGGCTGCCCTGGAATCAAGAGCCAAGATCAGACATCACTTGCTGTTGTCCCTGACCTCTTATTCTTGGCCAAGAATGAGGACCTGGTGAAGAGGAAATCCCCTATTTTCCTGCATGAACTCAGTATTGCAGATAAAACATTGTGCCTGGTTCAGTCACTACAGGTATACCTAGATGTCATGGTTAACATCCTAGATTGTCCCCTTTTTTTATACCCTATCACTAACAACCCTCTCTCACTGCACTGACTGAGACTGATCTTAGTGTACCTACTTAAAAAGGCAGACCCACACTCCATTCTCAAGTTGCATGACAATGAGAAGGTGGGTACCTCACTTGCTTTCTTTGGAGATATCTCTTTCAAAGAAGTTTCCACGGTGGTCATCACAGACAGTGCTCCTTAAACCATGTTGCCATGAGACTGAAGCAGTTTGTTGTACTGGGTGTCAGTAAGTGGTCTGGTGAGTTCCAGCCCCATAGGTTCCCTGGCAGAGGGCGAGGGGCTCCTCTGATGCCATGGTACTTCTGAAATATTGCCAGGGTGAAACAGTTATCCTCCATCCCATTCTGACATGGTTAAGTAAGTAACTTCATTGTTATACAGTTAGCACACCTACAGGTTATTCCTCAGGTGAACCTTAAATAAAAAACAGGGGAGGTGATCCATTTTGTAATCTGTCCCAACATAGCTGGGTGAGTCACCTTTATGTCATAAGGCTAATGTTAATATCTGCAGGTTCTTTATACCTCTCTGTCATCAATTCCTTACAGGCACTCCAAACAGAAGGAAGGTGGTCCCACACATGACTTTTACCAAGGACCATTCTCATCTGGGCAATTGGGATTCTTTTTTCGAAAGCTATGAAATTTTGTAACATCAATTTTTTTAAAAGCATCTTTGAGGACAAGCAATGGTTACAATTTCAAAATACATACTTTTATGTATGAAAAACTATTTTTATCAACTGTTGTGAGAATTTAACTTCACAATACTTTCTTTGATGAAAAAGCATTAGAATGTTTGGTGGATGTTTTCTTTCCAGACCTGGTGAGCAATAAATTTTCAGTGCTCAGGCTACTAGTACCACTGATATTGTTACCACATCTGTGAAAGAAAGGTTAACTCTAATCTTCTGCCCTAGAGCAGCTATGAGAGAGTTCTTGATATTAGTTAGTCTGTCTTATGGAGTCCCAGTGATACCATAAGGGTAACCCTTCCTTTGAGGACTCAAAGTGGCTACCAAAAATGGATTTAGCTTGTCCTGTCACAGCAGCAATGGTTAAATTTCGCATTTTGGGGCCTCCCCCCTCACTTAGGGGCCCGGGGGGCAATTTCAAATAACCCCTCCCCCTCAGGAGCGCCACTGCAATATACAGTAAGTGTAAAAAATCATAAGAGTAACAACATGAAACAAAACAAGCTGTAGCAAGTTCTCCAATGCCAGTGAATGAGTTTGTGCATTCGTACGTACCCTATCCACACAATTGTGGTGTCTTTTGGATTGTTAAACAAATTATAAAATGCAGTATAAATACAGATGAACATGGTGTAAAATATAAATTTTAAACAAACCAAAACAAGCTGTAGCAAGTTCTCCAACACCAGTGCTTGACTCTGTGTGTTCATACGTACCCTACACACACCCTACACACACAATTGCAGTTATCTTTTGGGTTGTAAAAATAGAAACGAGAAAATACATTAAATGTGCTTAGTTGCAAATTCCAGCTCTTCACCTTGGAAGCAACAGTGATGAACTTTCTTGTGTAAGTCAACAGTGTTTCATTAAAATTTCAGTTGATTTTGATTTTCATTTAATATTTCTTTCTTCCATATTAATCAACTTCTCCTGATTCACAGGGTATTTTAAAAGTAGGATGAGGTGATTAACTGTTGGGTTAAGTGTATTCTAACCTAACCAGTCTGTAATCTAGGAAAATCACTAATCTGGCGCCCTGCAGGTCCCAATGATGCCGGATCAGTGATGGTCGACTTGTACCAGGAATTGATAAATGCAAACCTAACACCAGACTTTGCAGCACTAAAATGTTTTTCAACCAAAGAATAAACCCTAACTGGCATAAACTCCAAAGCAATCTACCACCCACAATGGAGGAGCAACCATCAAATCATCTGACTAGGAAATCAAGAAGAGATCTCACTAATACCTCAAAATAGTACGTGAAAAACAAATAAAATATAAATGAAAATGATTGGAATGGTAAAATGAATGGTGAATAAAGGCAATTCCTAAAAAAAGATTACAAATATTTGAAACATCTAGGGCTTCTTATATCTGCTCTTGCAGATATAAGAATAATGAGACTTGTGATTTTGATGCCTTTTTTTTTCTCCTTTTAAGAGGTACTGAAGCATCTAGGGCAATGTCTTAACTAACAAAAGGGATAATTATAAGTAACGCTTTCTGGCAAAAACAAACAAAAATCATGTTGCACACAGCCAAGAAATCTTCCAGCCACTCAGAACAAAACAATTTACAAAATAGTATAATTGTGAGCATGCATACCCTTTTCTCAACAGAAACCTATGCATGTGGTTATAGGGTATACCAAGCACAAAAACTGGCATTACTGTATCCATGCTTTCCTACTAAGATGTAATACATTAAGAAGGCCAACACTATACATAGTTACTGTAGACTAAACAATCAGCTTAAATTACCTAATAACCAATCTTAACTAAGTACATACGTACTAATGGTAGTAAAATAAATACTCTGGTATAAATTACACAGGATAATGTTGAAAAGTATTTCTTTTCGAAAACCAGTTAGTAATTACTTATGTAAGAAAACAACTATATAAAATAAAACTAAAATTGTCTCTTTTATGGACCCACTGGTACACTAACTTAGAAAGAAGTGCAGGTTTAAAATATCTTGATTGGATAATTAACAAAGGCTTTTGATTATGTGAAATTATTCCCAGTGAAAACAAAATCAATGCACGAATATCTGTAGACAATTTACTTTTTAACTTTTCATGAGTTAAATGGAATACAATAAACCAAAGTTATTCTTAGCACTGTATGACTTGTCCAGTAAACTACAGCATCTTATGAATAGCTCCAACCTTAAAATTGCAAGGATGCTATATGTACAGTACAGTATTCTCTGCTGCAACAGCGAGTACAATATCACTATTTATTTGGGAGTTCAAAAATGAAGAAATGAAAGGTAACAACTAATGATCTTAAAATGTGAATCTGGATTTGGATGCAAGTTGAGGCACCAATAAACCTATGTGATGAAGCAAGTGATAGTATCCCCTTCAGTGAGGCTACTCACAAGAGAATAAAGCTCAGGACTTCTTTCATTTATTAGTGATCCAACTCCCAGTTAAAGATGCAGACTTCCAAGGAGTGCAGTATGAGGTCTGACCTTGATTTATTCATACTTAATCCAGAATAGAAGACAATGTACGAATTAAATAATTATGTATATTTTTGCAGGTATAAAACTAACAATTACTCCAAATATTAAAGCATCTATAATAATGAAAACCTCCCAGAACAACGAAAATGTGATGAATGGCATCTTACCTGAGCCTAAAGTTAATCCAACTTCAGGTGGTGGTCGATAATGGAGATAGTATAAGTGATTATGACGAGGTTCCCACTGCGCCCATACAAATGAACGTACAACGGAGTCTGTTAATGGCTGGTCATCAACAACCCAAGAAGCACCATCTTTCAGACTCAGAGGGAAGGAATATATGGCGATAGCTGTAAAAACATAACAGTGGCTATTAAGTACCAGCCACAATAAAGAGACATGATTTTGGAACAAAGACATAATGAAACATAGGCCTAACTTTACAGTTCAGTGCTTCTTTAAAGCATCAAAGACCATCATTCTGTAAAATAAAAGGGACCTGAATAAAACAAAAATATTTCTTTCAATCTATGACATTCTTCAGTACTAATACTTCGCTACAAAATCTGAAAATTTTCACATATCTTGTGTGTCTAGCATTTCATATATGTTGTGTAACTATCATACTAGTCTTGTTGGAAAGCTATTCTCAAAATATCTTCAACAATCAGTATGTAAAAACAAAAGATCTTCAACAATCAGTATGTAAAAACCTTTGTCCCAACATATATACAAACTTTGTTCTTTGCATAGGATTTAGCTTTGAGCACAAGCTGGAAATGATTATTCAAACTTACTGACAAGGTTATAAACTAACTTTGAGAGCAGATGTCTTTCCTGAATCTTTGTTCTGACCTTTGCCATTCTTTCTTTCCTATACCTGTAAAGTGTTTTCACTTTAATGCTCCTGTTTTTTGCTTGCTTTTTTGGTCTTGGAAGAACGATAGAATCCATAGCGACAAACAACAACGGCCATCTTTCACATGCATAATGGCATAATTGGCTTTGTCTCTGAAAATAATAATGAGCAAACCCATGACTTATGTAACCCTGCTCCCTCTGGACAGAGGAAGCCTTTGAGTGTGAGACAATGTCCTGGCACGGAAAACCCTTGCAAGAGGTTCTTGTCTTCTGAGCAAACTGATCCTCATATACTGTACTGTGTGTGTCATGTAGGAGGCATATATGCAATATGCAACCAAGACAGTTCTTGATTGTGAATGGCAAGAGTGGCTGTCTCAGCAATGGATGAAGTTTGTCTTGACGAAGAAGAAGGAGAATAAGTTCTCCCCAGTGTCATCGGAGGGTAATACTCTGCTGGTGAGGCTGAAGAAGCTGTTCGGCACCTTTCTTCCACTTGTTGCTAACCATAAAGGGGCAGCTTCCCCTTCCCCGACTCCCACCAATTGTTTGGTGGACAGTTCCCAGGGGTTTTGATAAGCTCCTCTCTCCTGTAGAGGACGCATGCCAGGAGGACCGAGATCTGAAGGGACCTAAGGGTCCTCTACACAAAAACTTGGACCCCCCAAGATGCAGAGGCACTTTCAGGAGGTCATCTGGTTCATTCTTGAGCAGAATTATCTCGAGGAAGGGACAGTGGCAACTTCCACAGACTTTTCTCCAAAATAAGTTTGCCATCGGCCCGACTTGTTAGCCGGTCTGGGACCAGGTTATTTTGTTTGTGGGCAAGAGAATTCCCTGTGGCCCAGCCAGTCTTGTAAGTTATTTCCACTGCCCCTGGCTCATCAGAGGAAATACTATATCCTGACCAAAAGTGCCATTCTGACTCTATAGGTTAACCTGGCCTTGACTTCTATGCCACCTGGCCTTTTGCAGGGCCATCTTTGTGCAGGGGGGGGGTCTTTCTCTCACAGGTGGAGAGAGTAGCTTTGGAGTGAACTACCATGTCAGTGCTCCAAGCAGTCTCACAGTTGGACCTGTGTTCCTTCATGGCGGCAAAACTGGCATCCTCTTTGGGACAGGCAATCTTTTTTTTTTATTCCCGTTATAAAGTGCACAAACAAACAATGTGAATGTCTTTGGGTACTTGGGAACAACCACAGCATCTCTATAAAACAGCAAGAAAACTGCGCCTGCAGCGGCGCCTGCAGCAGCGCAGAGGTACCAAGACAAATTTTCTAATGTCCAATTGGTTCTTAGCCACGTAATATAAAAAATCTAATCCTTCGGGCCAGCCCTAGGAGAACTGTTAATCAGCTCAGTGGTCTGGTTAAACTAAGGTATACTAACTAAATAATGTCCCTAGAGTTGTTGTACCCCAGATGATGGTGCCTCTTTAACCCTTTAACACCGAAGCCCTAGTTACAAAAACGTCTCCAGTATGCCGGCGGCGTTTTGTGAGTTAGCGCCGAAGCGGAAAAAATTTTTTTTTCAAAAAATCACAGCACACTTAGTTTTTAAGATTAAGAGTTCATTTTTGGCTCATTGTTTTTGTCATTGCCTGAAGTTTAGTATGCAACCATCAGAAATGAAAAAAAATATTATCATATATAAATATTGGAATATGTGACAGCGAAAAAAAAAAACTCGTATATAATTGTATACAAATCGCGCTGTAAGCAAAACGGTTAAAGCTAATGAGTTAATTTTTTTTAGTTGTATTGTACACTAAATTGCGATGATTTTGGTATATAATAAATTTTAAAATGATCAAAGCAACAGAGAAAATATTATCACAAAATGATGCATGAATTCGTAACGCGCGGACGTAAAAAAATTTTTTTTTCAAAAATTCACCATAAATCAAAATATTGTGCTAGACACTTCCCGTTTGTTGAAAAATGAAGCTAATTGATTGAGTATTACTAGACTGTAAGTGTTTTAGCTTACAATTGCAGTTTTCGACCATTTCGGTTGAGTTAAAGTTGATCGAAAGTCGAATTTTTTCTATTTATCGTGATTTATATGGAAATATTTCAAAACTGATAAAAGCTACAACCATGAGTTATTTTTTGTTGTATTGTACATGAAATTGCGCACATTTTCATATATAAAACTTTATGTAACAACTAATATAAAGCGGTGCAAATATTACGACAACGAGACGAAAGAATTTCTGAGATGTTTGGCGAGTTACAAGCAAACGTAAGGAAAATGTTTTTTTTTTAAATTCACCATAAATCGAAATATTGTGCTAGAGACTTCCAATTTATTGCAAAGTGAAGTTAAACGATTGAATATTACTAGAATGTAAGAGTTTTAGCTTACAATTGCGTTTTTTTACCATTTCGGTCGAGTTAAAGTTGACCGAAGGTTGAAATTTTGGCAGTTATCGTGATTTATGTGAAAATATTTCAAAACTGATAAAAGCTACAACCATGAGCTATTTTCTGTTGTATTCTACATGAAATTGCACACATTTTCATATATAAAAGTTTATGTAACGACTAATGTAAAACGATGCAAACATTACGACAACATGACGAAAGAATTTCTGAGATGTTCGGCCTAGTTACCGTGCGCAGACGAAAGGAAAAAAAATGTTTTTTTAGAAATTCACCATAAATCGAAATATTGTGCTAGAGACTTCCAGTTTGTTGCAAAATGAAGGTACATGATTGAATATTACTAGAATGTAAGAGTTTTAGCTTATAATTGCGTTTTTTTACAATTTCGGTCGAGTTAAAGTTGACAGAAGCTTGAAATTTTGGCAGTTATCGTGATTTATATGAAAATATTTCAAAACTGATAAAAGCTACAACCATGAGTTATTTTCTGTTGTATTCTACATGAAATTGCGCACATTTCCACATATAAAACTTTATGTAATGACTAATATAAAACAGTGCAAACATTACGACAACGTGACGAAAGAATTTCTGGCACGGACGTAAGGAAAAAGTTTTTTTCAAAAATTCACCATAAATCGAAATATTGTGCTACAGACTTCCAATTTGCAAAATTAAGGTAAATGATTGAATATTACTAGATCGTAAGAGTTTTAGCTTAAACTTGCGTTTTTTTACCATTTCGGTCGAGTCAAAGTTGACCGAAAGTTGAAATTTTGGCAGTTATTGTGGTTTATATGAAAATATTTCCAAACTGATAAAAGCTACAACCATGGGTTGTATTTTGTTGTATTGTACATGAAATTGCGCACATTTTCATATATAAAACTTTATGTAACAGCTAATATAGAACAGTGCAAAAATTACGACAAAATGACGAAAGAATTTATGAAATTTTCGGCTGAGTTACCGCCCGTGCGTAAGAAAAAAGTTTTTTTCAAAAATTCACCATAAATCGAAATATTGTGCTAGAGACTTCCAATTTGTTGCAAAATGAAGGTACATGATTGAATATTACTAGAATGTAAGAGTTTTAGCTTACAAATGCGTTTTTCGACCATTTCGGTCGAGTCAAAGTTGACCAAAGGTTGAAATATTTTGTAGTCGACGTACGGTACGTCCACTCGGCACCCAACAGACAATTTTAGTCGACGTATGATACGTCCAATAGGCGTTTAAGGGTTAAAGAGACTACTGCTGTCTCAAGGTAGGGTGATTACCTACCTAGACCACCAGACAGTTAACCCGTGGTCTAACCCTGTCTTGAAAAGAGGGGTGATAAAGCTTTCCTAACTCTCCAGGTACACAGATTTTAAGTTGGCTCTGACACTTAGGAATGGACCAGTTTTGGGGTCTACCTCTCTTTTCCCTTGGAGTGAGGTAAAGGCAGTGGTGGAAAGGTTGCATGTTGACAACAATTCTCTCTCCACCAGGCAGCATCCCATAAGATCCCCAGCCTTTCAAGGATGTTGCAACCAAACCTTCGGATTTGACTGTCCCCTCCTCTTTGGTTCAGAGGAAGTCCCAGATGTCATCTGCCCTACATAGAGGACCCCAGTTTTCTTCTGCCCCTGTGGGAAAAAGGACACAGCTGCATTCCTTGCAGCCCCTCTTCTGTTCTCAGGAGGGAGACAAAGGAAAGAAGAGGGGAGGAGGATAGTAAGGGTGGTGTTCCTCCCCAATGGCTACTGATGGGGGGTTGTTGCCTGTCAAACCACTGGGCAACATGGCTGTGACATGGAGCAGAGATCTGGGTAGTAGATGTCCACTGGGAAGGGTATCTGCTTCCCTCAAGCCACCACCACCCCCTGCTTGTTCGTCAGTCCATTACAGAACATATGTACTAGGCTTGCAGAAGGACCTCAATATTTGGGAGGAGGTGAATGCCAAGCTGGAGAAAGGCACAGTGGAAGAGTTCATGATCAAACTCCAGGGTTTTACAGATGTCTGTTTCTACTAGAGAAAGCAGCAGGTGGTTGGAGACCAGTCATCAACCTCTCTCCACTGAACTTTTTGTTCATCAAACCAGGTTGAAGATGGAACCTGTTTGCTTGGTTCATGATTCCATCAGAGAGGGTCACTTCATGCTTTTGGTGAACCTGAAGGATTCATATTTCCAAATATCCATCCATCAGGCCCCTCTATTTTACCCTTGGAGGGGTTGATCTTTCAACTCAGGGAACTCTGTTTCAAGCTTTAGACTGCTCCCCTAGTGTTAACGCGAGTGTTTACACCAGTTTTTGCTTGAGACCATCTTCTGAGGTATTTTGACCATTGGCTAGTCCTGGCGAGCTTGTTGCCACAGTTGCTACAGGGGCTGTCTTCTCATGTTTTGTTGCAACTTGGGGGGTTGTGAAAATATGAGAAACTGGATCTCACTCCCAAGCAGAGGGTAAGGTACCTGGGCATGCTGACAGATGCAGCAGTGGTGAGGGTGTTTCCTTCAGGCTGTCGCAACAGCATATTCAGGGAGGTAGCACACAAGTTCTTGTCTCATCAGGACAACCAGCTCAGCAGTAGCAGGTCATTCTCAGTCACCTTTCATCCTTGGAAAAGCTGGGCCCTCATGGGTGGCTTCACCTCTGCTCTCTACAGTGGAGGATGAAGGCATTCTGGTCTCTGGCAAGAGACCCTCCTTTTCTTCCAGTCCCTCTCTTGGGAGAGGTACGGGAAGATTCAGCCTAGTGACTGAACGACAGGAATCTTGCAATGGGAGTGCCACCTGACACTCCCCCTCTAGAGATGTTTTTATTTTTGGAAGCGTCCAACAAGCAGTGGGGTGCACACCTAGATGAGTTGTTAGTTTCAGGTGTGTGGGACCAAAACAAACAGCACCATCACACCAACATCCTAGAGTTCTTCAGGAGTTCTAGGATCAAGTGATTGGACACTCTATGGTACTGATGAGTGACACCATGGTAGTGGCATAAATCAACTAGCAAGGAGGTTGGTTTCCCTTCCTCTGCACCAGTTGAGACTATGCAGTTACAAGAATGGGCTGCAGACCCATCAGTAGAACTCACTGCCAGGTACATTCTGGGGTCTTGGAATGTAGTAGCAGACAAGCTCAGCCACCAGACAGGCAACAGGAATGAATAAATACAGTAAAAATTATGATGAGATGCCATACAATAAAAATAAAAAAAGGAAAGGTGTGTGTGTTATAGGCTTTAACATACCCAGTATCAGATGCTCTCTCTCTCTCTCTCTCTCTCTCTCTCTCTCTCTCTCTCTCTCTCTCTCTTCTCTTGTTTTTTGCATTGTGCTTGATTATTTCATTACAAGTTACAGTACAGTACTGTAATATCCTTTTTTTAGTTGCCTAATATGATTATCAAACATATAACAGTACACAAAAGAATATTTTAACACTGTCGATAATTATATTTCATCTCAAATACTAATGTTCACATTCACAGACAAATATTAATTAAAAATATCTGTATTCATAATGTGAACTTTGTCCTGAATGTTGTCATAGATGCTGGCAACACACTGAACTATTTATAACCCTTCTCCCCTTCCCTCAAACAAAAGGAAGGAGTGTGCATGTGTTTGTGTGATTTATACACGCATAGCACTAGGAGATATAGAATTTGTTTCTTTCCGTTTCTTTTCCATTATGACAAACATAAAAAAATGAGAAAATACAGTAAAAATAAAAATGAGAGCAGCACAAAATACAAATGCGGTAAAGAAGAGAGGTGTCTTTGTGTGTGTGTCAAACACGCATACACTAGGGGATATCAAATGCGTTTCTCTCTCTCTCTGAGATGTAAATTTTATTGTTTTTTTTTTTTCATCTTTTACCCTGTGAAAATTATGACAAAACAAAAATGCAAATTGAGAAAATAGTCAAATTCTCATAGATTTCAGGCATCAGAATTCCCTTACTCCACTGACATTTTGAAAACTTAAGCATTTCCTGTGCCCCATCCGTTACATTTAATACATGGCCATTTCCTCACTGAGTTTTTTCTCTTCCTTCCTTACCATTCACTTTGAGCTTTAGTTTTGCTAATATGTATTCAGTCTTGTCTACACAAACCCACTTTAGTCATTCAAACATTTCTGACACTTCTTCCCCCTGATTCTGTTATCAAGACCTAGTTATTTTTGCGATAAAAGTGAACGACCTAGAGTTGACCTTTGATGAATAAACAGTATATCATAAGTACCTAGAGTTGACCTTTGATGAATAAACAGTATATCATAAGTTACAAAATTTCTCCAACAATTTACAAGTAATTTTACATACAGTAATATGTACCAGACATTTGGGTACAAAAGTTTTTTTATACGAAGAAAGACTGTGTTCTTAAATATAACAAGATACTTACATTCTCGGTGTACAAAAACAAGAAGCTTGGCTATCCAACTATCTATAAGAGGTTTTCCGCTCTCTTCTGTATGGAGAAATTCAAGCTGAAAACAGCAAGTTTTAATCAGTTTACTTTGGTAAAAAATCACACTGCATCCTAAATAGAATTTAAGAGTGAAAAAGCACAAGGGGAATATGATCAGTTGGAAAATATAAACTGTCATAAAACTGTACAGTGAGCAAATTTACAAGGAGGATATGGTAGGCTGAAAGATATGAAATGCTACCAGTTACAAACTAAAAACAGATTTTTCAATATTACCCAAGCAAATACTGCTACTTATGTATCTTTAAAAACAGAATCATATTGGTGAGAAGTCATATGTTTAGACTTTTACGAATAACTCATGTACTCAGCCAATGCAAAACAGAGGATTCTATGGTACCCGAGGGCTAGCTTAAACTCTTCCAGCGTTTAAGTGGCACAAGTGTCAAAAAGTAGTTTTGTAGGTTGAGTCAGACTAAAAAGCAAAATATCATTGACAAGAGAGGCAGCAAATCTCTCAAAATTTCACTTTCAAAAGATCCAGAAAATAAAAATGTCATATAATCGCCTCTTTCTCAGAAAAATAAAAAGATCAATATTTTGTATTACTTTCATATCAAATTGTTTATATAAATTACATATACTAGTCAGAAGAAGGCTTATTTGAACACTTAATACTTGGTTTTGGTCTACAAATACAATTTTTTTACATGCAGAAATGACAATTAATTAATTTGAAGAAATTTATAACGAAATATTTCAGCACATTTATGCACTCTACATTGCCTGCTGCATCGAACTTACAAAAATCTGTCGAGATGAATCAATGTTGAGAGAAAAAACACCTCCTTGGGGGGCAATTTCAGCAACATATGCAGCATATTTATTTGTTTCACCGATGTGCCGTCGAGTCACAAAACCTGAAAATAAATACACTTAAGATTTGTTATGCTTGCTACACCAGAAAATTTTATTTCTTATTACAGTATAATGATCAAATAAGCACATATGTTATTTACATGCATTAACATGAAGTATACAAAGGACAATGAAAACAGTGACTAACATAAACGCACAGAAAAGGTAGCAATCTTAAATCCAAGAATGATGGATATTATGAGAATCATGTTAAGGGTATAGGGCCATATTTTCATAATGGTGTCTCTTTAACTATAACCACAACATCTGATCATTAATGTTCTTTCACTATGTTGTTGTGCTTATCTTACTGACATGACAAAAAACATGCCTCAATAGTAGGCAAACAATGCTTATACATCAACCATCTAGGGAACAGGACAGCACGTTTAGGTAAGCTTTTTAATCAGATCATGAATTACACACCAGCTATCATGCAGGATATGTAGACTTGTTGTTATGTGAGATTATGCTGGCATTATGCCTGCACAGACCCTTGGTCATAAAGCAGCTCATAATTTTTGCACTGATGGCATAACAAATGCATCAAAGAAAAAGTGTTGTTAATCATTCTCTGCTTCTGTCTGGGTCATCACATCTTGGCAGTCTTGCTCAGCATGGATCACTTGGTGACAGCCACAAAATTCTTTCCATTTTTTAGTTTGCAGGATCTTTCTTACTTTGGGCTTCCTTCATGTGAACCTTTCCTCGAATTTCCTCAAAAATGCTAAAAAAAAACTTCCTGCTACTGCTTCCCATTTGCCTGACCTCTAACCCATGCCATACTGCGGCGATGTGATAGTTTGTTAGCATGACTTAGATATCTAAATAACCTTTTTCAGAGGACCAGGAGAATGTGGTGTGGGGAGTGGCATGAAAAGAGAGCACTGTGAGCAACAGTGCACAAAAGCAAGCAGTGCAAAGGTGAAGAGTGCTGTGTGCACAGACAATCAGAAACCATACCATTCAATGTCAAATGGTGCAGGATGGAGTGGTGCGAAGCACAGCAATGCACAAGAGAACAGCACAATGAACAGCTTTCAGAAGAGCAACACAAAGGCAAACAGCACGGTGACTATTCCTTGGCAACAAACGGCGTGAAAGGCACAAAGACCAACACATTCCAGCACGATCCCGTTGCCTCTTCTCGGACACAGACAAAGAAGACTGTAGCAGAGAACAGTGGACTGGAGAACGGTCATTATCACGGTATCTTCTGATCTCAAACACAAACGATCGATGTTGGAGCCATGTGAATCGAATCACTGTCTATGCAAGGAAAAGTCTTGCAGAAATACTCATTTAAAATCTTGCTGGGCAACACATGAGACAGTCATACACACACACTGCTGCACACCACTAGAGGATAAACTAAAGAATCTTCTTTAGCCACCATATTATCCACATCAGCTATACTAAGGAGAGAAACCGATAATGCTGACGACTTTTCTGCTTAACATGGCCAGAGAGATCTTTAAGTGCATGGGCTCTGACACTGGCGTCAGAGTGAGCGGAAAGAGGGGATGACGGGCACAGACCCACACCACTCCCCAACATACCGTGATTCCCAGCAGTGCCAGACTCAGAAGGAGCATGACTGGGCATGTCAGCAGTAAGGCTAGGCAGGAGTGGGGGAGCCGTCCCTTCTACCGCAGGGGAATTACCTAAATAACAAGAGAGCACTGAGGGAGGTAATGCGCATAAAATATTTTATTCATTTCAACTAACTGCTGAATTGTCCCAGACTAAAAGACAATGCAAGGGAAGGGGAATGCTTAACCTGTTTCTCTCATTTTTACCAGCAACATCATGCTTAGCAGTGTCATGCTTTTGTTCTAAATTTCACTATCCAGAAGTACAGTTGATTACACTGGTGACAGAAAGGTACTGCCTAACAGCTGGTGTTTGTATCTATAGGTCCCCTGGTGGAAGGGAGGGGGGGGAGTACTACAGTCGGCGCAAAAAAAAAACGAACGCCCACTACATTTGTAAACAAATCATAGCAATGATATAAAAAAGGAAAATAAAAGGGAAAATTTTAGTTCACTTATATTTTTTTCAATACTTAGACATTTCTCCATTATTTTTAAGTACAGCTTTTAACCTTCTTGGCATTGAATGTGCTAAATCTTTGAAATATTGTGCATCCATGTCTTCAAACCAAAACTTACGGATGGCATCCTTCAATTTGGGGAGGGACGTTTTCTCATCTGCTAGTGCCTTCAGTTTCCGTTTCATGTATGCCCAGCAATTTTCAATTGGGTTTAAATCTGGTGAATTGCCTGGCCAGTCCAATTTCTGAATATTAAATTCCTTAAGAAGGTTTGTGACCTTGTGAAATCGGTGGCAAGGTGCTCCATCTTGCATAAATACACGCATGCCCAAAAGTTCCTTGTAAGGGACTAATTCATTTTCCAAGACATTTTCATAAATCTCTCCATTCATTGTCGTGCTCTCTGGGAGAAAATATAATCCTCACCACTACCCCCATATCCGCTGAAACATCCCCATACCATCACATAAGCTGGATGTTTCACAGTCTTGACTGTGTATTTTGATGCATAGCGGTTAGATCCTTGGGGCTTGCCAGCACTATGAATAATGTGGAAGTTAGATTCATCGCTAAAAACTACCCTTTCCCAATCCTTTTCAGTCCACTTCAAATATTTTCTGCAAAAAGCCATCCTTTTTTTTTCATAGGCTTAGTGAGGAGTGGCTTCTTTGCTGCAACACGACATGGGAGACCAAGGTCTTTCTGCAATCGATGTTGCACGGTCCGCTCAGATACGTTCCTCAGATCAGGGTTTTGAGACTTCAAAATTTTGGCTGGCATTGATGGATGTTCCATAACAATCCTTTTAAAATGTTATCCGTTCTTTTTGTAGTTTTTCTGGCCTCCTGAGCCTTTCTTCCGCTTCAGTGATGAATCAAGGTCTCCTGTCTTGGAGCGGTTGCACCACAATGAGACGGTGCTTTTAGAGATTCCCAGCTCTCTTGCAATAGCTGACATTGACTTGC